>NW_017674298.1:0-5006 GCF_001879085.1 Nicotiana attenuata | reverse complement strand
AATCTTTGACAAGAAAAAGTATGAAGAATAACGTGTGTTATCAGAAAACTAGCACTAAAATAATCACTATTATCTTTAGCCCCACGGTGGGCGCCAAACTGTTTACCTCAAAAAATGTAAGTAACAATTAAAGATGATTTGTGGTTTTAAAGATACGTGATATATTCTAATACTAGTGATTATATGAGTAATGTTAAGCTTAAGTAAGAAGAAATAAAGAACCAAATCAATGTTATCAGAACAGTAGGGGGCCTCAAGCTTGTCTATCCAGGGACCTCGAGGTCAGCTAAAACCAATAAAGTATGAGTAATAAAGTAAAGGCAATAAAGCTAAAGAATAATTGCTGAGCATGTTAAACAAGAGAAGAATAAGAATGTTCTATTGCAGTGAATGATCTGATACCTTACAAAAATGATTGGGGTCCCCTTTATATAGGAGGAGAAAACCCTAACATAGTACCTTACTCATAAAGGTAAAGAATTCTATTGGTACAGGTGTATAACGGCCTAGCACGGATCTGTACCATTTCGTACAACCCTTATCCTATAATTAATGTCCAGGTCCACGTGTCCTTGTGAATTTCCCGCTCTTCCTTGATTGACTTTGAGACAATGCCGCCCTCGATGCAGCCCGTGCCAGGTATTTGATCAGCTTCCTCGAGGTAGGTGCCCCTTAGTCGGATACGACACTCACTTCGAGTCTCCCAGACTCGGGCCAATAGCCCGATTTAAGCCTTCAAAATCATACTCCTCGATTTTTACCGTATACAATCTTCAACTTCTAACTCCTCCCTTATCTAGGATAGAGTTCTCTTCAAGTAAGGAGTTCTAATCCTTATTAATTATGCAACCTTTTCATTTTGGAGATATCCGATTTAACTACTTATGCTTATCTCCTTCATGTGCATGCCTTGTGCTTGAATCTGCCCCTGCCCTATGTATACTGTATATGGACCTGGTTCATGAATGTGTGTCTTTTTTAAATCATCAAAACTTACTTAGGTGAACAAATTCCCCCTTTTTTGATGATGACAAACTCTGTGCTTTTCATAAATATGAAATCTGTTTTAACTCAACTTAGCATCAACACAATGTTAGAACACTTTTCATATTAAAGTCACAAATCATCAAGGACCAGGTTCATTAGGTTATAAACATCACAGTCGAAAGTAAAAAACACAACTTTTCTTCCCCCTTATGGCATCATCGAAAAGTTGCATAATTATGTCAAATAACCAGATTTTGTATGATCTTACTCATGGCCATTTAAGCTACTTTAAATGCAATCATGGAGTCAAGTATCACTTATCAATATAAAGATATTAGCCATCTAAGAAGCATCAACAAACACTTAGAGCAAAAATGTAGTGATTATCATTAATAAGAGTTGTCCACAAAGCATAGAAGGAAATAAAGGTACTGTATCATGAGCAAAAAGACAAAAAAATATCCCATTCGGGTCACTGGTTTTCTAACTAGGCTAGGAAGGGTTTAAGACGGGGAAAGACCAAGTTCTTGGTTTCTGGCCTGTAGCAGCTTCAACATGTCATAAAGAGTGCCTACATTCTTCTCCTTTTCCTTTGCAAGCTCAGTTCTGAGAGCATCCCTCTTATTTTCTACTTCTATCAGCCTGTTCTTCAGGCTCTCAATCTCAGCATCCTTAGCCCCACTCTCCTGCACCAAGGCTCACTTTGCTGCCCACAGGCACCCTCTTGGATGAACCAGGTTCTTTGGGAGCAATATGGACTTCATAGTCACATGCAGTCAAGGTATTGTTCCCAACTGGTTGTACGTGACTTGTGCTTTGGCTTTTTCGTCTATGATCCTGTGGCCTCGAACAAACCCTGACTAGCCCAAACCATCATGATTGTCTTCCAACCAACCTGAATAGAAAGGAGTGCAATTGGCGTGGTATCTGTCTGACTCTATGGTGTCTTTTCCCATTACGATCTTGCTATGCCACATGTGTTGGGCTTGGCACTTGTAGGGGCTATCATCGCCTTAGAAGTCGGCTCGAAAGTGGCTCATCTTGTCAACCCTGGGTATGACCTGCTTCCTACCAGCTTGCCTCATAACTCGCAGCGGGACGTAAGGGTAGGTGCCTCTTAGGCCAATTAGTATCAGGAAAGGTGCGTCTCTAGATCGGACGATGAACTCCTCTGTCGGAAACCATTCGAACATCCACTCAACTTGTTGCTCGATCAGATTATCAAATAGCTCCACCCAACCTTTAGCATCTTCGGGCTGGGCGAACATGTCGGGGATGTAATTCATTCGCTTTGGATGGTGGAAAGCGATGTGATCATCCCAGTCCCTACGCTGAATTTCTTGTCGATATTCACCTTGTTGGAGGTGCTCTATGAGCCACAATTGAAGTAGCAAATTGTAGCCTTCGAAGTGTATTGCTCCTTGTTGACACCTCTCTAATGCTCGGTATATGTCTGCAATAATCATAGGTACAATACTGAATGCCTGCCCACCAATCCCCTCCATTAGGGTTTTGGTTACCGTAGCTATCCTAGTATGAACTCTACCTTTCTTCGTCGGAAATACAACTAGACCCAGAAAGCAAAATATGAAGACAAAAACCCTGCGGTGGACGTGTCCCAAGGATGTGATGGCAAACTCGCCAGAGTAGGTACGGTAAGATTTGTTGTGACCGTACCTTTCATACAAATAGTCAAAAGGGATGTATGAATCCTTCAAGCATGTCAATTCCGGATTCTTCTTCAAATCCATCATTTTAAGGAAGCCTCTACCTTTGCGATTCTCAAGCATTAGCAAACCTGATGTTTCCCATACTAGGCCAGCCAGTCCTCCTATCTCCTCCAACAAAGGTGTTATTTCAATACCCCCAAAGCGGAATACGTCTCTTTCACAATCCCAAAACAATGTGGCAGCTTCTATGATGCATGTTGTTGGGTTGGATTTCCTGGAGGGATGGTAGGTTTCCTAGGTATTTTCTGACGAGATTCTGATCACTAGAGTGCAAATCTTTCCACCAGCTTAGCAACCTTGGATGGATGTTGGTGACCGTGCCGAATCTGGGGACTTCGTGCCTCATATTTCTGCAAGGCAAATATGGTTAGACCCTACCCCCACCAGGACTCGACTATTTAATATCAACAATTAGCAGGAAGCATATAGTTCTCCAAATAAATGCACAGAACGTGGCGACGCCCGTTAGGGTTTAGGAAAACCCAGTAGACTTTGGACAAGGATATCTTAAAGGATCATTATGTGGACAACATGAGTGATCTGGCTAGGTTTGACCATGATGCATGCACAATTTAAACAGAGTAAGGTTTCTATGGGGTTTTAGACTGGTACCCTTGAGTGGACAACTTAAGGGGGAAGGCTCGGAACTGTCGTCTGCACCACTGATCGACTAGTTTTACCGCAAATATGCCTTTTCGAATTTAGGGGGTAATGATATAGGAATAGCGCAACCACTCATTATAAGCGTTGCTACAGTATTTGTTTTGGCACGAGTGGAGTATGATGTTGAGCATGATTATGCAAAAAGCATGTTGGCATGTATTTGAACATTAAGAAAGCGATAAATACAACAGTTTCATAATTTAAAGTAGTGAAGGAAAGAAAACAAGGGAAGATATGTCAGTTTCGTCTTTTAAAGAAGAAATTAAATGCTTAAAGGAATTAAACAAATAATTGCACATAGAGAGAGGTACAAATTCACAAGAATAATCTGCAATGGTAAAAGCCTAAAAATCCCCAGCAGAGTCGCCATGCTGTCGCGCCCCCTTTTCCTCGCGAAATCGGGTTTGTGACATTCAGTTGGGACAACTCTTTCCTTATGTTAAAGGGGTTTGCAATTTTGAAGAGTCGCCATCTAACGATTTTAAGGTGCGTTAGGGCACCTATAGGGTTCAACTACAACCACTTTTTGATAACCAGAGATAGGGTAAGGGCTTGAAATTATCCCAGGGGGAAGGTGTTAGGAACCCCTCAGGATCCACCAGTGTGGTTCCCGGCCAGATTGTTCTTTGTGAATTTTCAATTAACAAATAAGAAAATAGGGCTCAAATAAGAGGGGATTTTAAATACACAGATGTTTGAAAAAAAGGATAAAATAAAGCAAAGTTTTGAAATAGTTATAAATGAACATGCTGAAGGATCAAAGGGGGGGTCCTAGGTTTATTTGCAATATGGATCACATCAATGCAATACCCGGTAATCACTCCTCAAAAGAGGGGCTACACGTGGTATTAGCACACCGGTCATCATATCCATATCTACCCTTCCCACCCTGTTAAGGTATTAAAGCGCGGATTGGTCTCGACCTCTATTGCATGCTATTACCCGTCCCAATCCTGTCAGTCCCGGAGGATTTAGGACTACTATTCCTTTAAGAGGGAGGATTTTAGGCAGACTCTTGGGTTTTATTGGTAAAAGACTAAGGCGACATTCAAAACACATAGGAGTGCATACCAGGGGAGTCATGTAAAACAAATAAGAGACTCAGATATACCTCCTCAAGTAAAGCATATAAGTAGCATGACTTAAAACGCATTTAGGGCCAGAATTTGAAGTACTAAGACGGGGGAGTTTTAGTTGTTGAAGCAGACCAATTTATTATATAACTCAGATAAGAAGTCCGAATCAGGCCTGCCTGCTGGTTGTAGCAGTTGCTAATTAAACAAAGACGGATTCAATTTTATCATTATTACTTAAGGCTTGCCTAAGTGTGTATTGATGGTATCCTATGAGCATGATATCTATTACTGATTCAAAAAGCAGTGATAGTTCTTTAAACGGACAAGTTGGATCCTATAGGCATGCTTTCTAAACCGTATTAATGACAGGAGTAAGTTGTTTAAACTGATTCAAACAGTACGAGTCAAACTGATTTTAAACTAAAATGGTTTCAGGTTATAGACTTCGTTGCTGATTTTAATTCCTACAAACATGGTATCTAATATTAAAGCTGATTTAGTCCTATAGGCATGGTATCTAATGGAATGGAGTAGACAGGGTTTATTTGAT
>NW_017674297.1:101314-102352 GCF_001879085.1 Nicotiana attenuata | reverse complement strand
CGTTCGTAATAAAAAATCCAACACCTAGATATCATGTTGTAGGTTTTCTGCATTTTCTTCCATGTCTATAAAAGTGTTTAAAATTAACAACGCTAGAAAACATGCCTATAGGAACTGTCAATCAATTCTGAATTACCTCACTCGTTTTAAGGTAATCTGTCAGTAATAACGTGTTATCAATTGCAGAACTTGATTATTCTGTTAAAACTAGCAACTCTTCTGTAACCTGTTTACTTCTCTTCTGAAACCAGTAGATATCATGCCTATAAAGTTTCACCTAGGCAAGCCTTGGGTAAAAGCTGTAACTGCATCAGTCTTCAATAATTGCAGCCAGGCGGATCTAATGCGGATTTCTTGTCTAAAAATATGGGTTGAACCAGTCCGCTTAACGTTTAAGTTTAATTCAGACCTAATCAGTATATGTAAGGCATGCTAAACTACATTTTCGTGATTCTGAGGAGGCTTATGTGAGCCTTTAATTGTTATGTGTACCCCATAACTGTCCTACATGTTTTGTTTGACGCATTAGAATTATTACCTTTCTAAACTTTTGAAAAAGCCCAAAAATTCCTTCCCTTGATAGGATTAGAAGTCCCAAATGCCTCCGAGACTGATAGGATTGGGACGGGTAATAGCATGCTATAGGTAATGATACCATTTCGCGCTTAATACCTTAACCGGGTGGGAAAGGGTAGATATGGATATGATGACCACGCGATAACACCACGTGTATAAACGGTTACCGGGTGTTGTATGGGGTGATCCATATTATGTATAAACCTAGGACCCTTTCCCTTATTTGTCTATTTTATTTTTTGCCAAACTTCAGCTTTTAAACTGCTTTTAACTTGCAACAACTATGTAAAAATTTCTCTTTTACTCTTTTATTCAAGCTTTTAAAACTGCTTCCTCTATCAAAATTCAGTTTCTTTAATTTCCTTAATCCCTTGCAACCATTATGTGAAAATCCCTCTTTGTGTTTGTAATTCTTGCTTGTCTACTTGTTGTTTGCATTTAAAGTCACAATTGTAGCATGGC
>NW_017674297.1:0-98753 GCF_001879085.1 Nicotiana attenuata | reverse complement strand
GCCGAGCTCAAGAAATTGACTAGCCGAGTCCAGGGCGTTGAAGGAAGCAAAGGCATTGAAGGGCTGAATTATGAGGATCTTTGCATTCAGCCAGACGTTGAACTCCCGGAGGGGTACAAACCTCCCAAGCTCAAAATGTTTGACAGCATCGGGGGATCCTAGAGTCCATCTGAGGACATATTGTGATAAGCTGGTCGGCGTAGGAAGAGATGAGAAGATCGCATGAAACTCTTCATGAGAAGTTTGAAAGGCGATGCGCTATCTTGGTACATTAGCCAAGATCCCAAGAAGTGGATGAGCTGGGTTGGAATGGCGTCCGATTTCATGGACAGGTTCAGGTTCAATACAGAAAATGCACTAGATATCTTCTACATCTAGAATCTGAAAAAGAAACCCACTGAGACAATCCGCGAGTATGCTACTCGATGGAGATCCGAGGCTGCTAAGGTCAGTCCGGCCTTAGAGGAAGAACAAATGAACCGATTTTTCATCCGAGCTCAGGATCCGCAGTATTATGAAAGGTTAATGTTGATAGAGGGCCAGAAATTCTCCGATGTCATCAAGCTAGGAGAAAGGATTGAGGAAGGCATTAAGAGCGGTATGGTCACTAATTTCGAGGCACTGCAGGCCACCAACAAAGCCCTACAATTTGGTGGCACATCCTAGAAAAAGGACCTGAGTGCCGTGATGGTCGCACAAAGAACCAAGTCTCCTGTAAAATACCAAGCCTACCCAATACCCCCTCTCACATACCAGCCTATTCCCAATTACCAAGCACCTCCGCCCTCTTACCAATTTCCATCACCTGCTTACCACTCATCTCCTACCTCACCAAAATATTCCCAACCTGCACCCGTCTACCCAGCCTATAATGCTCACTACCAATCACCTCCTGCCCGCCAAAACTTCCCCAGGCCACGCCCTAACTTCGACCGTAGACCTCCCAAGCAATACACCACCATCGCCGAGCCAATCGACCAATTATATGAAAGACTCAAAGCAGCCGGTTACGTCACCCCAATCCCTGCCATAACTCCAGAAAATCCTTCCCAGTGGGTCAATCCAAATAAAACCTGTGCGTACCATTCCGGCATGAAAGGGCATACCATGATGAGTGCCGATCTCTAAAAGACAAAATCCAAGCTCTAATTGAAAACAAAATCATTGTGGCCAAAGAACCTGCTCCTAATGTTCGAAACAATCCTTGGCCTGATCATAAGGGTGGTGGTGTGCACATGATCGAGGTAGAAGATGATTGGGACCCCAAGGGGTCGATTGGATTAATTGCCGAAGGTGACGAGCCGAAGAAACCAACCGTCACATTGAATCCAATTGCAGTCCAGATCCAGCCCTCTGGGGATGCTGAAGTAAACATGTCTGTGCCTCTCGAGTTTGAAACGCCGTCATCCAAAATGACCGCAGAGCTGATTGAGGTGGAGTTTAGGTCTCCAAAGGTACCATTTGAAGTTGTTGTGTTGCCACCCAAAACGAGAGTGCCCATTCCTGTAGCGATGTCAGCAGTAACGCCATTCCAGACACAGGCCATTCTTTGGGATTACACCGCCGAGGCAAGAAGGAAGGGAAAAACTAAGTCTGGAGAAGCATCGCAGCACAGGGTATGACCAGGACTGGTAGAATTTATACTCCGGAGCACTTAGTTGAATCAAGTAAGCAGGCCTCTGGACGGCCTATTGAAACTGGACCTGATGATCTCTGGCGGAAGATATAGGCGAAAAAATACTCAGTTGTTGATCAATTAAATAAAACACCGGCTCAGATCTCCATTCTAGCTCTGCTGCAAAGCTCCGAGGCACACAAGAACGCCCTAATGAAGATACTGAGCGAGGCATACGTACCCAGCAATATAACTGGAGGAGAGATGGCAAATATGGTCGGGCAGATATTGGAGAGTCATAAGATCACTTTCCACGAGGATGAGTTGCCTCCTGAAGGTTTAGGACACAACAAAGCGTTGCACATCACTGTGCAATATGAAGACTATTTCATCACCAGGACTTTGATTGACGGAGGATCCAGCCTCAACATTTGTCCATTGGTGACCCTCAGAACATTAGGGAAGAATCTACATGAAATCAAGGATGGGGCTATCAACGTCAAGGCTTTTGATGGTTCCCAAAGGTCCACTATTGGGGAGATCAGTTTATGTCAACAAATGGGACCAACTTGGTTCGATGTTGATTTTCAAGTAATAGACATCCCAGCATCTCCTACAACTTACTACTGGGACGACCATGGATCCACGCCGCCGGAGCTGTAGCATCAACCCTGCACCAGGCAGTGAAGTTCGAGAGGAATCACCAAGAGGTGATTATTCATGGTGACGGGAGTAACCGCATATACAGTCGCCAAACCATCCCAGCGATCGAAGGGAGAAGGAAGCTAGGAGGAGAAACTTACCACCACATTGAGCGAGTCAACGCCGTGGATAAAGACAAATGGTGGGATAACAAGATAGAAAGTATACTGAATTAGAGCGGGTATGAACCTGGCAAAGGGCTCGGCAAGAATCTCCAGGGAATCACCAAGCCTATCAAACTGAAGAAGCATGGCACCACTTTCGGGTTAGGGTATGGATATACTTGGCAAGAATTCAGGAATTGGTCGCCACCATAGCGCGGCCCTTACTATCCGCTGGAGCACCCAATACCCCGCCTGGAACAGACTTTCCAGCCGGCCGACATCATATATGGGTCAGAGGAAGATGAAGCATTAGCAGCAATGAAGAACCTGTTCTTGGAAGATGACAATATGGACTGTCACGTCATTCTCGAGGAGGAAGGGGAGGAAGGCCCTTCCATACAGGCAGTGAACCAAGGAGAGCGCCTCAACATTTGGTCCATCAGAACCACCAAGGCCCGGAGAGCTTCGGGGTAGCAAGGCTGAACAAGGCATTATACATTATCTTTTACTTTTTCATTAGTTGATTTCCCTTCAGTATTATCTTTAAATTTTTGAAAAGAGCTCCGATGTTCAAAACAATTTTTGGCATTTATCGGAGCATTCAGTTTTTATATAAATCTCGCTCTTATTATTTCTTTTTCTCTGCCATTTACTTTACTTTACACAGCATTATTATTACTTATCTTGATGAACCGATGAATGTGACATGCGATGAGATAACGCAACAAACGGACATAGACTCAGAAGAGGATGAGATACCAGAAGAGGTCATTAAAGAGATTGAGGATTTTGAGAACAGACCTAGGTCTAACTTGGACGAAACCGAGGTTGTCAACCTGGGAGACACAGAGAATGTCAAGGAAACGCGCATCAGTGTTCACTTGTCACCATCAGAAAAGGAAGAGTACACGGAGTTCTTAAAAGAATATGACGACATATTTGCCTTGTCATACGATGATATGACCGGTCTCAGTACATCTATCGTAGCTCACAAACTGCCAACGGATCCGACGTGTCCGCTAGTAAAACAGAAGCTCAGAAAGTTTAAACCAGACATGAGTTTGAAAATCAAAGAAGAAGTTACCAAAAAAGTCAAAGCCAAGGTCCTCAGGGTAGTGGAGTATCCAACATGGTTAGCCAACATTGTGCCAGTGCCGAAGAAGGACGGGAAGGTCAGAGTCTGTGTCGACTACTGGGACCTCAACCGGGCCAGTCCGAAAGACGACTTCCCCTTGCTGAACATACACATCCTGATTGACAATTGCGCCAAGCACGAGTTGCAGTCATTTGTCGATTGTTTTGCTGGGTATCATCAGATATGGATGGACGAAGAAGACGCAGAGAAAACGGCTTTCATTACGCCGTGGGGGATGTAATGTTACAAGATGATGCCGTTTGGATTAAAGAATGCTGGGGCCACCTACATGAGGGCCATGACTACTATTTTTCATGACATGATACACAAAGAGATTGAGGTGTATGTAGATGATGTCATCATCAAATGCAAGAAAGGCACTGACCACATGGAAGATTTAAGAAATTTCTTCAACAGATTGAGAAGGTATAACCTGAAACTAAATCCCGCCAAGTGCGCTTTCGGGGTTCCAGCCGGAAAATTGCTTGGGTTCATCATAAGTCGGCGGGGAATAGAACTCGATCCGTCAAAGGTCAAGGCCATTCAAGAATTACCACCTCCAAAGAACAAGAAAGAGGTTATGAGTTTCTTGGGGAGACTCAATTACATCAGCCGGTTCATAGCTCAGTCCACTGTCATTTGTGAACCAATCTTTAAGATGTTGAAAAAGGACGCCGCCACCAAATGGACTGATGATTGTCAGAAAGCCTTCGACAGAATCAAGGAATACCTGTCAACGCCGCCAGTTCTGGTTCTACCCGAACCAGGTAGACTGCTATTGCTCTACCTTGCAGTACTGGATGGAGCATTTGGTTGTGTTTTGGGACAACATGATGAAACGGGGAGAAAGGAGCAAGCCATCTACTATCTCAGCAAGAAGTTCACCCCGTACGAGGCTGGGTATTCCCTGCTAGAACGCACCTGTTGTGCTCTGACTTGGGTAGCTCAGAAGTTGAGGCATTATTTCTGTGCCTATACCACTTATCTCATATCGAGGATGGATCCGCTGAAGTACATCTTCCAGAAGCCCATGCCCATGGGCAAGCTGGCCAAATGGCAAATTCTGTTGAGTGAGTTTGATATTGTCTACGTGACTCAGAAAGCGATCAAAGGACAAGCACTAGCCGATCATCTTGCCGAAAAACCCGTGGGCGGAGAATACAAGCCTCTAAAGACGTATTTTCCCGATAAGGAGGTTTCTTTCATAGGAGAAGACATTGCAGAATCCTATGATGGCTGGAGAATGTTTTTCGACGGAGCAGCAAACTTTTAAGGCGTTGGCATAGGAGCAGTCCTAGTATCAGAAACAGGCCAACATTATCCGATGTCCGCCAAACTCAGGTTCCCGTGCACCAACAACATGGCCGTGTATGAAGCCTGCATCTTAGGGCTCAAGTTTGCCATTGATATGAACGTTCAGGAGTTACAAGTGATCGGGGATTCAGACATGCTCATACATCAGGTTCGAGAAGAATGGGCAAACAAGAATTCCAAAATACTCCCATACTTGCATCATGTACAGGAGTTGAGGAAGAGGTTTACAAAGGCAGAATTCCGGCATGTCCCCAGAGTTCAGAATGAGTTCGCTGATGCATTGGCCACTCTGTCATCCATGATTCAACATCCAGATAAGAACTTCATTGATCCTATCCCGATAAAAATCCAGGATCAACCTGCTTACTGTGCTCATGTCAAGGAAGAAGCAGACGGAAAACCATGGTTCCATGACATTAAGAAATATCTGTCAACGGGAGAGTATCCAAAACTTACAAACACTACGCAAAAGCGCACACTGCGGAGGTTATCCAATCACTTCTTTCACAGCGGAGGAATCCTGTACAGGAGGACTCCCTATTTGGGATTAATAAGGTATGTCGAGGCAAAGGAAGAATCCAGGTTGTTGGAGGAGATTCATGCAGGGACCTGTGGCCCGCACATGAATAGTTTCGTCTTAGCCAGGAAAATACTCCGAGCTGGTTATTTCTGGATGACAATGGAGACAGACTGCATCCAGTATGTTTGGAAAAGCCACCGTTGCCAGATCCATGCAGACATGATAAAGGTGCCTCCTAACGAGCTCAATGCAACAAGCTCTCCATGGCCGTTCGCCGCTTGGGGAATGGATGTCATCGGACCCATCGAGCCTGCCGCATCAAACGGGCACAGGTTTATTCTAGTGGCAATTGATTACTTCACCAAATGGGTTGAAGCAGCATCATATAAGGCGGTAACCAAGAAGGTTATGGCAGACTTTGTTCGCGACCGTATCATTTGCCGGTTCGGCGTCCCACAGTCAATCATCACTGACAATGGTTCCAACCTCAACAGTGATCTAATGAAAGCAATGTGTGAGACATTTAAGATTAAGCACAAGAATTCTACAGCCAACAGACCCCAGATGAATGGAGCCGTAGAAGCAGCCAATAAGAACATTAAGAAGATACTGAGGAAAATGACAGAAAAACACAAGCAGTGGCATGAGAAGCTATCATTTGCTCTATTGGGATACCATACCACAGTCCGCACATCAACTGGGCAACTCCTTATTTGCTGGTTTACGGTACCGAGGCAGTCATCCCAGCCGAAGTAGAGATTCCCTCCCTGAGAATTATGCGGGAAGCAGAACTTGAAGATGCAGAATGGGTAAAGAGTCACTACGAGCAGCTAGCCCTTATAGACGGGAAAAGACTGAAAGCAGTTTGCCATGGTCAGCTTTATCAGAACAGAATGACCAGAGCCTTCAACAAGAGAGTCAATCCAAGACGATTCGTGCCAGGGCAGTTAGTACTGAAGAAGATTTTTCCGCACCAAGACGAAGCCAATGGAAAGTTTTCTCCTAATTGGCAAGGTCCGTACATGGTTCACCGGGTTCTAACCGGGGGAGCCCTCATACTTGCAGAAATGGATGGAGAAGTCTGGCTAAAGCCGATCAATTCAGATGCAGTGAAGCAATACTATGTGTAACCATTATGATTCCTTTATGATGTAATTTGAACTACGCCTGACCTGATTCCCGTTTAAGAGGGGATACGTAGGCAGCCTTATGGGGTCGGTCACAATTCAATAAAATTTTCATTTCCCCCGATACTGGAAACTGGGGCAGAATTTTGAGGAGGACCCTCAAAATTCCGAAGTTGATCTTCGCCAATCATCACGCGCAGCCGTCAGAAGCACCAGCCCAGTAAACTGGGGCAGAATTTTGAGGAGGACCCTCAAAATTCCGGGGCAAAAGAGGTGGCAATATCTTGAACCGCATCGCAGTTATCGGTTCATCTAAAACCATTTTACCTATTATGTATTTACATCATATTTATTATTTTGCTAAATCATGCATGGCTAATGTCAAAATAGCTTTGTTTAGCAACGCTACCCCAAATGAAGGCAAGAGCCGAGTAGGACAAGAGAGGTCCACGGGAAGACGAACAAACCTTCCCCTTTACAAAACTCACGATTTTTTTTGGATGCAGGCACCCCAAAAATAAAGTCATCAGATATGATTACAAACTCATATTTTTCAGGAATACGACTCTCAAAATCATCGCCCACTTACAAGTGCTATCCGTGCATGACATTCTCAGCAGCCACAATGACGATCAACTACCGACCATCATCCATCAGCTAAGAGATTTCGTTACTCCCCACCTTTATTTATTGCATTGCATAAGGCTACCTTTCTGCCTTCCGAGACTAAGCACTGTCTCCATCTGCATTTTTCGCATTGCATAAGGCTACTTTTCTGCCTTCCGAGACTAAGCATTGTCTCCATCCTGCATTTCTCTACTTTGCATAAGGCTACCATTCTGCCTTCCGAGGTTAAGCTCTACATCCATCTGCATGGCTGAAAGATCGCCAACTTTATTTAAATCTCTATATCAGCTGAAATATCGCCAACTCTATTTAGATCCCTACATCGGCTGAAATATCGCCAATTTTACTTAAACCTTTTCATCGGCTGAAATATCGACAACCTTATTTAAATTTCTGTCGGCTGAAATATCGCCATTTATATTTTCTACATCGGCTGAAACATCGCCAGCTTTATTTAAATTTACATTTTCTACATCGGCTGAAACATCGCCAGCTTTATTTAAATTTCTGTTGGCTGAAATATCGCCATTTACATTTTGTACATCGGCTGAAACATCGCCAGCTTTATTTAAATTTCAGTCGGCTGAAATATCGCCATTTGGACTTATCCTTCACATCGACTGAAATACCGCCAAATCTTGCATTTCATGGGCTGAAATACCGCCAAATCTTGCATATCATGGGTTGAAATACCGCCAAGCCGTCCAAGGGCATCATTGTTCGGAGGCACCATATTCATAGCCCGAGAATGCCATGCCATGGCCCGAGGACCCCGTTTTATATTCTGCACATCATTATTCAAAGGCATCATGGTTTGGAGGCACCATTATCATAGCCCGAGAACGTCATTTCATAGCCTGTGAATCCTTTATTATGCGCTTCATGGCCCAGGACGTCATGGTCTGAGGACGTCATCTTAACCGTCCGAAGATAACATTCATGGTCCAATGGGAACTTGCATCACGTTTAAAATTCCGCATGATATGCTTGTATTACTCAATTGCAGGTACATCCGGTGGCAACGGCCATTACAGCAGGAGCGATCTCGCCCCGGTTCTCGCAACCCATCAGTCCCTGACCACCCTTCCCAACCTAAATATTGCGCCCGTCTCTTTGAAAACCTCCATCGGCATACTCCGCCGATGTATCCTGAACTACATATGACCTGATTCCTGTAAAACCAGGGATATGTAGGCAGCTCAGAAATCAGAGCTCGGTCAAAACCTTTTGCAAGCCGTCTCTCTCGGTCAAAATTGGTCATCAGATCTTTACCCGACAACTCTTTCATCCTTCCCGGGTAAAGAGGGGCAGCTGTTGATACCCAATATTCTCAAAATAGTATGTGTGTGCATACATAAGCATGCCCAAGAGTTTTGGTATTTTTTCGTAATTTTCTAAGATTCATAAACTCGATTTATTATCTATTTTAGCAGTACAAAATCCCATAATTATTCTTAAAACTACCATATTTGTGAATAATTTATTTCCATCCTCATATTTACACCAAAATATAATAAAGGTGATTTTTGCATATTTTAAAAAATTTATTTGATATTTTTAAACTAAAATCGGATAAAATTGCAATCACAGCCTATATTATGATTAATGGCATTTTACAATTATAAAATTATTCCCAGTATTTTTAGATTAATGTTTATATCTTATTAATTAGTTCAGTGCTTTTAATTTGTTTTTAAAATCATTTTAACTATTTTTATATAAATTAAAGGAGAGAAATTGGTTATTTAATACATAGCCATTTTCAATTGCAATTATAGCCTCAATTTAACCCCCAATTCCACCCCTAATCAAACGACCCAATTTCAAATTCCAACCCAAACCCACAACCCATTTTCAGACCCGCCCGGTTCCTCTTTTAATCTTGGCCGTTGATCATTTTGATCAACGGCCATGATCCGTTCTTTCCTTTTTAATTTCCATACCCCCCTAACCCTAATCTATTCTATCAGATACGCCGCCTTTGAACTCTCATCTCTCAAACTCTCTCTAGCCCTCCTCGGAACCCTAGCGTTCCCCTACCTTGTTCCACCATGATTTCACCGGCGTCCATGGCTTCTCAGGCCATGGACAGCCTATACCCACCTCCTATGGCTTCTGCATGCCTGTTGTTCGAAGGATCGAGGCCAGACCTCGAAGGTCTTCACTCAGGCCTTCACTGATTCGAAGCTCCGGCCATCTCCAGCCTTGCTCCAGTGGCTCTTGGTCTTTTGAGCCTGTTTATGACATTATCCGGCTTAGATCGAGTATTTTCGAAGCCTTTCTCATCTCTAGGGTTCATCTGGAACCCTAAATATCGAGGTTCTCTCCGATTATTTTAGATCTGTTACATGTTTGCACTGTCGCTTAAGTTGCTTAAACGTTTTCTCCGATTTTCTTTCAAAAAGCACTTCTTTCGATTAGGGTTTCTGGAAAGTTCTTAAAATGTTTCTGACTCTTCTTCTTCTCCTTTTCTTGGTGAGAATCAACCCCTGCTATGTTCTTATTTGCTCTTTTCTGATTCGCATGCCTTTTCGTGTGTTCTTATATTTGCTGTATTATGAAGTTTTTCTGGTATGCTCTCACATGCGTATCTCATGTGTTTCTCTACTGTGTTTTCCTACTGAGTTTTAGTCCTTTGGTTGCCTTTACCGGACTTTGCTTGGATTCTTTTTAGATGTGTTTTATCGACTGTTTCTTTAAGTTTACACTACCTGAACTCGTTTAATTTTCAAGCTTTCTTGAAACTTGTTTCCTGTACTGGTTCCTATGTTCTTTGCTATTGTGCTTGTATGCTTCTCATGAGACTCTGAAAAAGTCTCTGAGCCTATCTCAATGGTTTGCCTCTTCATCTCTGTGTCAAATTCAAATTTAAAAACCCTAAGATTTGGGGGGTTCCTTTGGCTAATTTGGTTTTATGTTTGGACAAGGGTTCTACTTTGAAACCTTGAACTCTCAGACTCACTTCGAGTTTATGAATTGAATTTGAACCTTTTTCTGTGTTTGTGATTTTGAAACCCTCTTGCTTGACATGCCTATGTGTTTTCTACGAGAACTTCTCTTTCAAATGTTTTGCCAACTGTTAATTGATTATGAATCCCTTTAATGTTGCTTATTTGATTGTTACTGATTTTTCCTAAATTAAAACTTTCCATTACCTCTTTTCTGACTCGAGCAAAGCTTTCAATGGGATTCTTTGCTGGTTATTCTACTGATTCCTTTTCCATGTTTTACAAACCAACTACCACTAGACTTTTACCTTAAACGTCTTCTATGTATTTACCCTTATTTGCCTACCTTGCACGAGATATTTACTTGATTTCCCTTCCTTAAATAACTTCTGCCCATTACCGTTTGAATTTGGACTCCTTAATTAAAGGGAGTCTATCGGCTGATTGATTTTAATTGGTTCATAGTTCCTTAATTATTACTAAACTATGATCCTTGCCTTATTTGCTACACCTGTTTTCAATTATAAATACCATGCTCTTTCATTAACACACAGACAATTTTTAAAATAATCAACTCTCTTCTAAAACTCACACTCTTGCTTCCTGATTGTAATTTGGCTTCCCCAAATCTACTGCTTCTCCCTACTTGTTCTTCTGAACTGGTATGTCCTACTTTTTATTCAAGCATCAAATACTATGTGTTTACTTACAAGCTTCCTTTTTACTGCTTTATAGAGTTCAGCTTTAAGAAAAATAAATACTTATGTCTTGCTATCTGTTGTTGGAATGAATCCCTATCCCCATTCCCTTTATGTGTTTGGGCTGTATTTTAAGACACGGCAACATGCAAAGTTGTTGTCATGGATTAAGACTGGGTCCTTTGGATCCTATCCTCTTTCAATCTCATATTCCCCTATTCCCTTATGTGTATAGAGTTTAGGTATAGCCTGGCAGCATGTGAATTGCTGTCCATGGCTGAACCTGACCTTCAAAAGGTCCTAACTCTCTAATTTTTTGAGCTGACAAGCTGGTCAGGGGTGTGCCAGCAGCCCAGTTGCTAGGCATGACCACCAACCTACGCTGGCTCCCCCCTTATTCCCTCTCATTGCACTTACACTTACTCCTAGTCCTTAAGTCTTGCCCCCCTCTTGTGAGCCTTGCTTTGGGAACCTTGAGTTCTCTCCGAACTTGGACACTTGAGGGTTGGCACTTCCACACTGCACCTTAATCTGTTTTGCAATAACATTTGGGGTGTAAGCACTGCCTGGAACTCTTGAAGTTTCTTGGAACTTTGACACATCCCAAATAAGAGAAAGGCTTCAAAAATCGACCCCGGAAGTTGGTTCATCTCATATTGTTAGATATCGAGTCCGAATTAGGTTCCTTGGATGCAGCTTAAATCTCTGATGTAATTTTATTTTTTTTTGCCTGATTCATTTGGTCTGTAATAATTTGTAATAACTTATGGGGTTTAGTGAAGAAAGGGGAGGGTAACCATGTATGCAAAAGGGGGTAGAAAACCTGTCTATAGGATTTCTATTTTTCATCATGTTCTCACGTAGAAAACCTGTCTATAGGATTTCTATTTTGCAGCATGCTCTCATGTAGAAAACCTGTCTATAGGATTTCTATTTTTCAGCATGTTCTCATATAGATAACTCGTCTATAGGATTTCTGTTTTCAGCATGTTCTCATATAGATACCATGTCTATAGGAATTCTAATCTGAGCATGTTCTCATATAGATACCCTGCCTATAGGATTTCTGCATGTAGAAAATATGCCTATTGGTGCTTTCTGATTGTTGCATATCCATTCCTCATTAGGCAAACATGTTTATAGGTCTTAATAACCAAATTCAATCAGATGTCACGTTCGTAATAAAATGCAACACCTAGATATCATGTTGTAGGTTTTCTGCATTTTCGTCCACGTCTATAAAAGTGTTTAAAATTAACAACGCTAGAAAACATGCCTATAGGAACTGTCAATCAATTCTGAATTACCTCACTCGTTTTAAGGTAATCTATCAGTAATAACGCATTATCAATTGCAGAACTTGTATTATTCTGTTAAAACTGGCAACTCTTCTGTAACCTGTTTACTTCTCTTCTGAAACCAGTAGATATCATGTCTATAAGTTTCACCTAGGCAAGCCTTAGGGTAAAAGCTGTAACTGCATCAGTCTTCAATAATTGCGGTCAGGCGGACCTAATGCGGATTTCTTGTCTAAAAATATGGGTTGAACCAGTCCGCTTAACGTTTAAATTTAATTCAGACCTAATCAGTATATGTAAGGCATGCTAAACTAAATTTTCGTGATTCTGAGGAGGCTTATGTGAGCCTTTAATTGTTATGTGTACCCCATAACTGTACTACATGTTTTGTTTGACGCATTAAAATTTTACCTTTCTAAACTCTTGAAAAAGCCCAAAAATTCCTTCCCTTGATAGGATTAGAAGTCCCAAATGCCTCCGGGACTGATAGGATTGGGACGGGTAATAGCATGCTATAGGTAACGATACCATTTCGCGCTTAATACCTTAACGGGGTGGGAAAGGGTAGATATGGATATGATGACCACGCGATAACACCACGTGTATAAACGGTTACCAGGTGTTGTGTGGGGTGATCCATATTATGTATAAACCTAGGACCCCTTCCCTTATTTGTCTATTTTATTTTTTGCCAAACTTCAGCTTTTAAACTGCTTTTAACTTGCAAAAACTATGTAAAAATTTCTCTTTTACTCTTTTATTCAAGCTTTTAAAACTGCTTCCTCTATCAAAATTTAGTTTCTTTAATTTCCTTAATCCCTTGCAACCATTATATGAAAATCCCTCTTTGTGTTTGTAATTCTTGCTTGTCTACTTGTTGTTTGCATTTAAAGTCACAATTGTAGCATGGTCGGGAACCACACTAGTGGATCTTGAGGGGTGCCTAACATCTTCCCCTCGAGATAATTTCTAGCCCTTACCCGAACTCTGGTTTTCAAATTCAAAACCCTTAGTGTCCTAATGCACTTAATCATTAGGTGGCGACTCTTCAAATTCAAAAAACCCAATTCCCAAACGGAAATAGAGTTGTCTTCCCGAATGTCGTAAACCCGATCTCGCTTTAGAGAAAAAGGGGGCATCGACAATGTGGATGGACTCCGAGAGTTGATTTTATCACGATATGCGGCAGCATTATTGATGGAGGAGAACGAAGAAGGATATCGTTGCGTATGTGGCTCGGTGTTTGAATTGTTAGCACGTTAAGTACGAGCATCAGAGGCCCGGTGGTTCATTTCAGAGGATTGAGCTTCCCGAGTGGATGTGGGAGCGGATCACTATGGATTTCATTGTTGGACTCCTACAGACTCGCAGAAAGTTCGACGCAGTATGGGTCATTGTTGGTAGGCTGACCAAGTCAGCACATTTCATTCCTGTGGCAGTCTCCTATTCTTCAGTGAGGTTAGCTGAGATCTATATCCATGAGATTGTTCACCCTCATGGTGTGCCCGTGTCTATCATTTCGGACCTAGGTACGAAGTTTAGCTCGTATTTATGGAGAGCAGTTCAGCGAGAGTTGGGCACACGGGTTGAGTTGAGCACAACATTTCATCCCCAGGCGGAGGGGCAGTGCGAGCGGACTATTCAGATTTTGGAGGATATGCTCCGAGCTTGTGTCGTTGACTTTGGAGGCTCGTGGGACCAGTTTTTGCCTTTAGCAGAGCTTGCCTACAACAACAGCTACCAGTCGAGTATCCAGATGGCTCCTTATGAAGCTTTATATGGTAGGCGGTATCGGTCTCCGGTATGATGGTTTGAGCCGGGAGAGGCTGTTGGGTACGGATCTGGTTCAGGATGCCTTGGACAAGGTCAGGATTATTCAGGATAGGCTTCTGCAGCTCAGTACAGGCAAAAGAGTTATACAGACCGCAAAGTTTGATATGTGGCTTTTATGGTCGGTGAGCGGGTATTGCTTCGAGTGTCGCCTATAAAGGGCATGATGAGATTTGTGAAGAAGGGAAAGCTCAGCCCTAGGTTCATTGGCCCGTTTAAGACTCTTGATCGAGTGGGAGAGGTGGCTTATAGACTTGCATTGCCGCCGAGCTTATCAGTCGTGCATCCAGTGTTTCATGTGTCCATGCTTCAGAAATATCACGGCGATCCATCCCAGTGTTAGATTTCAGCACTGTCCAGTTGGACAAGGACTTGTCTTATGAGGAGGAGCCGGTAGCTATTCTAGACCGGCAGATTTGTCAGTTGAGATCGAAGAGTTTTCCTTCTGTTCGTGTTCAGTGGAGAGGTCAGCCTCCTGAGGCATCGACCTGGGAGTCCGAGTTTGATATGCGGAGCCGTTATCCCCATCTTTTCCCCAACTCAGGTACTTCCTTTCTTCTGTCCGTTCGAGGACGAACGGTTGTTTTAGAGGTGGAGAATGTGATGACCCAAAAGGTCATCACTTGCTTTAAATTAAAATCTGTGTTTCCGAGGCCTTGAAAACCTCGTTTAGAGTCACCTTGATTTGCGTGCGTAGTCCGGGCGCATAGCCGGAAAGCATAAATATGAAAATCTGTGAAAAGTGGTAAAATTTGGCTATAAAATGAGTTAATTTGACTTCGGTCAACATTTTGGGTAAACGGACCCGTACTCGTTATTTGACGGTCCCGGAGGATCCGTAGGAAAATATGGGACTTGGTCGTATGCCTGGAATCAAATTCCGAGGTCCCGAGCCCGAGAAATGAATTTTTAAAGGAAATTATTTTCTGAAATTGTTTAAGGAAATTTGAAATGAAATTTGACTAGAACATGATGGTATCGGGCCCGTATTTTGGTTCCGGTGCCCGATACAGGTCTTATATATGATTTAAGATGTTTATGTGAAATTTGATGAAAAACAGATATCATTTGATGTGATTCGGACCTTAAATGAAAATTTGATGTTTAAAGAAGTTTTGAGAAATTTCATTGATCTTGAGGTTTAATTCGATGTTCATGATGTTATTTTGGTGATTTGAGTACACGAATAAGTCCGTAGGATGTTTTTGAGGTTGTGTGTATATTTGTTTTGGTGCCCCGAGGGCTCGGGTGAGTTTTGGATAGGCCACGGGGTGAAATTTTGGACTTAAGGAATTGCAGGCCTGCAGACTTCGCATTTCCCAAACTTTCTACGCAATTCCTAGGTTCGCATTTCCCAAACATTTTTTGCAATTACCAGGCATGTTCGCATTTCCCAAACTTTCTTCGCAATTCCCAGGTTCGCATTTCCCAAACATTTTTCGCAATTCCCAGGCTTGGTCGCATTTCCCAAGCTTTTTTCGCAATTCCCAGGTTCGCATTTCTCAAACTTTTTTCACAATTCCCAAGCCAGCAGAGGTTGGTTCGCAATTGCGAACCCCTGTTCGCAATTCCCACATCTGAGACCTGCAATTTTATACTTAGCCGATTTTAAACCCCATTTTTCATATTCTCTCAAATACAAACACACTTAGGCAATTTTTCAAGAATTCCTTCTTCTCCAAATCAATTGTAAGTCATTTTTAGCTAACTTTCTTCAATTCTTAGCATCTTTTAACATGATTTCAACTTAAAATCAAGGATTTTCATGGGGGAAATTGGGTGTTTTGGGTAGAACCTAGGTTTTTCAAAAATTGGGGATTTGGACCTCGATTTGAGGTCCGATTTCAAAATAAATTATATATTTGCGTTCGTGGGGGAATGGGTAATCGGGTTTTGGTTCGAACCTCGGGTTTTGACCATGTGGGCCCGGGGGCAATTTTGACTTTTTGGGTAAAACTTTGGAAAACTCATTTTCATGCATTGGGGTTGATTCATTTAGCACTTATTGATGTAATTAAGTAATTGGTGATTAGATACGAGCGAATTGGCGGTGGAATCAAGGGGTAAAGCTATGATTGAGACTTGAGTTGTGTTCAAGGCATCAGGGTAAGTGTTTGGTCTAACCTTAGCTTGAGGGATTAGGAGTTGTTTCCTATTTTCTATTTGCTTCTTGTTGAGTACGACGTATAGGCATGGTGACGAGTATCTATGCATTGGTGTCAAGCATGACCGTGAGTCTTATATTGTGATTTTCATGACTTCGTTGTATTATTCATGCCTTGGCGAAGATTTATATTTGTTGTGAAAAGTTGTGGAAAGAATCGTGACCTATGAACATTGAGGAGTGTTGGCTCCAGTTGTATAACGAATTGTGAAAGTATAAGTGATAATTGAAAGTCTCTCGAGTTGTGAAGTGAAATGTGAAGTAAAAGGTGAGAAAGAGAAGAGATCATTATGTTGCCCCTTGACGGGCTGTTGTTGAGTTGTGGGTCCCTTGCATTGTGTTCTTAATTGATACTACGGATACTTAGGTTGATGATTCTTTGTGTTAGGTAAGGATTATGTTATAGCTGAGAAAGTTAGACGTTGGATCAAGTCGGGGTATGGCCAAGGTAGTTAGGTGTTGTAACAATTCTAGTTATAGCTGAGGTAGTTAGGTGTAGTAACAAGTTTAGTCATAGTTGAGGTAGTTAGATGTTGGAACAAATTTGGGTATAGCTGAGTAGGAGTTGAGTTAGGATTGGTTATAGCTGATTCTCCCTTGCCGGGATGTTATTCTTGATATTGTTGTTCCCTTATCGGGGAGTTATTATGTTGCTTTCGTTCCCTTGCCGGGATTCCTTGTGATTTTGTGCTGGCTTGTAAATGGGAACGGGTGGTACGCCTACCACGAGATGTAATGAAATGGGAGCGGGGGGTACGCCTACCAGGAGATATAATAAAATGGGATCGGGTGGTACGCCTATCACGAGATATAATGAAATGGGATCGGGTGGTACGCCTACAACGAGATATAATAAAATGGGAGCGGGTGGTACGCTTACCACGAGATACTATGAAATGGGATCGGGTGGTACGCCTACCACGAGATATAATAAAATGGAAGCGGGTGGAACGCCTACCACGAGATATACTGAAATGGGAGCGGGTGGTACGCCTACCACGAGATATACTGAAATGGGAGTGGGTGGTATGCCTACCACAAGATATGAGAAATGGGATCGGGTTGCACGCCTGCAACGAGATGTGGATCGAGAGTGAAATTTGCCTTTGTTTTTCCTTATTCTTGTTAGAAGTTAAATTTCGGTTTTTTTGTAATTCTCTTGAGATTCTGTTTTATCTGTTATTCCCCGAAGCATGTTTCCCCTTCCCAGCTTTAGTTGTTTGTTCTAGTTTAATTTTTCGTTGTATATATATATATATATATATATATATATATATATATATATATAACTGCACAGATTTATCTGGAGTCTGATCCTAGCCTCGTCACTACCACGCTGGAGTTAGGCCAGGCACTCACCCGCGGTAGTCCTACAGGCGTCCGTAGGCCTTGGCATCTCCTTCCATCTACTATCCCTGTTTCTTTTATGTATTTCCAGAGACAGTATTGTATTTATTTCTTTCAGACCTTTACTTGTAGTATTCTTAGACCGTTTGTGATACTGTAACACCAGTTCTGGGTAGTCGAGACTCAAACAGTTGTATTAGATATTCATGTTCAGATAGCTTATTGTTTCTTTCTTCCGCTTATGTTAAATTCCGTTGTTTAATTGTTATTATTTTGAAATTGTTAATGAATATAAAATGGGTAAAAAGGTAAATTATGCAATTAATTGGCTTGCCTAGCTCATATTAGTAGGCGCCATCATGACTCCCGAAGGTGGGAATCCGGGTCGTGACATGTAAGTTCGGCGAAGTACCAAGCGAGAACTCCAGTACACCTATATATGCTCCGAGGGACATCTTGTCATAGTTCTATATATGTTCACAAAGTGAGGCGAAAGATTGGCAAAAATCCGAAGAAAAAAATAGAGAGAAGATCCGCACGTAAAAGGATTGAGTCATACATGCTGCATCACATAAGGTAGTCAAAGTTACGGGATTGGAAGAATTTCGATCACAAGTCGTGATGTGAGAAGAGGCCTAAAGGGGGGAATGCCCTGGTCTTTGGATTTACTCACAGAACAGTTGCCTAGATGGCAAAAAGAGTAGTAAAGTATTCGCAAGAGCTATAAGTCATGATAATGATAAGTGCATCAGTCAACATTCAAGGATGAATGTTCCAAAGGGGGGAATGATGTTACACCCCATGTTTCCGCAGGTGAAAGTACGCCATATGTAAATTGATGTACGCTCAAAAGGAGATGAAATCCTTCTACAAGGCTGAGTAAGGTTCATCAAAGTATTAGGTAAGTTAGGAAGAATGAGACTTTTTAATCATGATTTAAATGAGTTTAAAGTCGTGATATGGCAATATATGATGTTTGGATATGAAATATTAAGTTTGGGAATAATCGGATTTAAGTTGTGGAAATATCGACTAAAAATTTGCCTTGTAGTGAAGCGTTTTGAGCAATACATTTAATGTGTTATATTAGGTTGTTTTGGGACATATTATATACAAAATGAAGGTCTTCGAACCTAGTTTCCAACTGTTCAGACCATTTATTCATATGACGTCGGGGTAGAGAAATATGAATTTATAGAATAGGGTCGCCAAGTCACGTCGCCGCACTTTGGAGATACTGGCAGTTTTATAGGTCAGGTTGCAATTCAGTTTTCTCCCAATATATTGAGATTACATGGAGATCTTATGTTTAATTAAATCCCTATGTGTCTAGTTTCCAATGTTGTTAACCGTTTGTTAATACGATATCGTAGTAGAGAGATACAAGTGTCCGAAGTGGCATTGCTCAAGCTGCCAAGCAGGCAGCTTACCCACCTGCTTGGAGAATTGAGGCGGTGGGCTTATAAGTTTTCTTTACCCATTACATTTCGTCAATATACAGAGATTTCTTATAGCAAAACTCTCTCATTCTCTCCAAGAACTGGTCCAACATCTCAAGAACCAAACTCAAGAGAAATCAACACAAATCATCATCAAAGGTGTTATAGTCTACAAGAGAATGCTTCTATGATGTTGTGGTATGATTGAGGGCTATTATGAGCTAATTTGAGATAGGGTTTTGAGTTGTAACTGCTTTACAAGGTATGTATATCATCTTCTTGATTGTGCCTAAGGTTAATCTTGTGTTGGTTGTGTTGTTTGAGTGAAAAAACATAAGATAGCACTTGAAAAAACATGGGATATGGTTGTCTTTTTGGTTGGACTGTTTTGTGGCTAAATATATGGTTTGTGGTGGCTGGAAATTGAGAGAAATAATTTGATAATGTTGTGGCTGCTGTTGTTAAGTTTTGTTAGGTGTTAATTAAGTTCATTGAAGAAGAAAATATGAAAAACAAGTGATAAACGATAAAAATTTAGGTGCTTCACGTATAAGGCTGTTTTGGAAGGCATTTTAGGATGTTTTTGTAATGACCCGACTGGTCGTTTTGCTTATTAGAACCCCGTCCCCTTAAATAAGACTTCCCACGCTTGCTTTAACTAATTTACAACCTGCGGGGATGGTTGGTTCGGGAGTTGGAAGAGTTTGGGTTGAAATAGGCACACTTGATTCCCTAAGATTTTCTTAAAAGGCTAAGTTTGACTTTGGTCAACATTTTTAGTAAAAGGACCCGGACACGTGTTTTGACTGTCCCGGAGGGACCGTAGGAAAATATGGGGCCTGGGCGTATGCCCAGAATCGAATTCCGAGGTCCCTAGATTGAGTAATGAATTTTTGTTAGAAATTGTTAGACTGAAAGTCTAAGGATTTAATGAAATTGAATAATGCTTGATCATGTTGGTATCGGGCCCGTATGTTGGCTCCGGAGCCTGATACAGGTCCAATATAACATTTAAGACTTGCCCGCAAAATTTGGTAGCAATTCGAGTGGTATAAGTACGTTTCGGCGAGTTAGAAGTAAATTGAAGAACTTGAAGTTCATAAGTTTGATTCAATTGGTTTTGGGGGTGATTCTTAGAGTTAGTGTTGTTTCGGGCATTTCGAGGGTTTGAGCAAGTCCGTTTTATCATTTTGGACTTGTTGGTATGTTCGAGCGGGGCCCTGAGGGCCCTGAGCGTCGAACGAACGCGGCTCGAGTTGAGTTAGGAATTTAGGAAAGGGCCGAAGCTGCTGGTTGCTGTCAAAACCGCACCTGCGGTTGGTAAGCCGCAGGTGCGAGACCGCAGAAGCAGTCCACCTATCGCAAGAGCGGCCCAGGCCAGGCAGCCCAAGACCGCAGATGTAGCCCTTAATCCGCAGAAGCGGAACCGCAAGAGCGGTGGACCTGTCCGCAAGAGCGGCCCAGACCGCAGAAGCGGTCTTCTTTCCGCAGAAGCGGTGGGCGCAGGTGTGGCCTAGACCGCAGATGCGGAAATCGTAGAAGGCAGTGGCCTTCATTTATTACGGGCTCCAGGCCATTTTTGCTCATTTTCACTCATTATTGGGCGATTCTAGAGCTCTTGAGGGAAGACTGTCACCTAGCATCTTGAGGTAAGTTCATCCTATTTATTTCTAGTTTAATACTTGAACCTTGGGTAGAATAACACACAAAGATTAAGGAAAAATCATGGGATTAGAGCAAGACCTAGGGTTTTGATAAAAGTTAGATTTAACCACGAAATTCGTTATGGAATGAAGTAGAAATCATGTATTATTGATCCTTAGGTTATAAAGAACAACTTTCTTCGAAGAATTTCTGAATCCGGGCATGTGGGCGCGGTGTCGGATTTTAGGAAGCTTATGTTTAAGGTTGGGAAATTACTTTAGTAATTAAAATGCTAAACCCTTGAGCTTGTATAGACTAGTTCCTACCTCGTTTAATTAGTTTTGGATCATTCGGCTCCAAATTGAGGGTTTGAGCACGTTCTTGATATTGGAAGTACGCTTTGGATCGAGGTGAGTCTCCTTTCTAACCTTGTAAGAGGGAATTGTCCCCATAGGTGAGTTAATTAAATCATGTGTTGCAAATTATGGGGGCTACGTATGCACGAGGTGACGAGAGTCCGTGCTTAGCTACTATGATGTTAATTGTCCGGGTAGTTTAGGGCCAGTATCATGCTATATTTGCAAATATCTATATCCTTTCATGTTAATGAGATCACTTAGGATTTGTTAGGGGTTGGAAATTAAAGTACTAGAACGCATGCACTTACTTGATAACTTGTATGAATTTATTTGACTATAATTGTGTCTTATGTGCCTTTTTGCTGATAATTGATATTTGTGGATCGAGCCGATCGCCTCGGTAGAGATAGATGAATCTATGGTTCGTGTCATTCGACCCTCTGGCAGTGCACATTTTCTTTATGTTGGACCGGGCCGTACGACCTTGGCATAATGTGCGTATGATATCTATGTGAATTCTTATTCATAACTTGCCTTGCTAAATGCCCTGAAATGTAAATGGCTAACAGTAACAACATCTAGCGAATGACCTATCACTTCTTGCTATAAATTATTATTTAAATGTGTCATCCATGCTTATTATAGCACTCTGTTATATTAATTGACCCTAGTAAGTGTCAAGTCGACCTCTCGTCTCAACTTCTTCGAGATTAGACGGGATACTTACTGGGTACATATTGTTTGTGTACTCATACTATGCTTCTATACTTAATTATACAGGATCTGAGGCAGGTACATATGGTTACCAGTCCGGTGCGCATACTTGATCGTAGTCCGAGATTCCACGGGAAGCTGCTCCTTCCCTATGCCATCCAGCAGCGTGATGGAGTCCTAATATACTTCTTGACTGTCTATTATTGTTCAGACAGTAGGATGGATTTTCTTTTTGTGTATTCTACTAGATGCCCACATACTTGTAACACCAGGTCTTGGCACACACATTAGTAGACTATTCTTTTGGGATTGTATAATGATTATGGTGCGTTGCTAATTAGCACTCATTTTTAATTCAAATTTAGAAATTGTTGTAACCATTTTGGAAAGGTAAAACTAGAACTTATCAATATTTTCGCGTTGGCTTGCCTGACAACGGTGTTGGGTGCATCATGACCTGTAGTGAAATTGGGTCGTGACAACATGGTATCAGAGCACTAAGTTCACGTAGGTCTCACAGGTAATGGGCAAACCTAGTAGAGTTTTGCGGATCGGTACGGAGACGTCTGTATTTATCTTCGAGAGGCTTAGGGTGATAGGAAACTACTCTTTCTTCATTCCTATCGTGCAGTGGTTAGTATACTAAATTTTCCTCTTCTATTCTCTCATAGATGGTGAGGACAGGCACGGCAGATGTCCCAGGCCCGGGAGAAGCTGCTCTCCCCGTTGCTAGAGGCCGAGGTAGACGTCGGGGGAGCGCACTTGCCCGAGGTAGGGGACGAGGGCTTCCCAGAGCTATTACAGTAGCACCACCGGCAGATCCTGCAGGAGATCTTATCATTGAGGAGTAGGGCGAGGTGCCCGCCGCTTAGCCTACCCAGGCAGATTTCATGACAGCACCAGGTTTCCAGGAGGCCATCACAGGCAGGAGGGGGAGCACAGACCCCTACTACTCCGGCTCCTGGTCATGCAGTTGCAGTGTATCTGACTCCGGGTGCATTACTCGAGGATGGGGCTCCACTAGTTGCAGCAGTAGTGCTCGAGCCTAGACCAGTTGCGGATGGAGATCCGCAGAAGTTATTAGACAGATGGACCAGGCTACACCCTCCTGTCTGGGGGGGGGGGCGTCATGAGGATGCCCAGGATTTCATTGATAGGTGTAGGGACAGACTGCACAACATGAGGATATTGGAGTCGCATGGGGTTAACTTTACTACTTTCCAGCTGGAGGGCAGGGCCCGTAGATGGTGGCAGTCGTATGTTCTTGGCAGGCCAGGAGGTTCTCCTCCCATCACTTGGAGTGAGTTTACACAGTTTTTTCTGGACAGGTATATCCCACCCTCCGATAGGGAAGAGCTACGGTATCAATTTGAGCAGTTTTTAGTTTAATACTTGAACCTTGGGTAGATTAACACACAAAGCTTAAGTAAAAATCATGGGATTAGAGCAAGACCTAGGGTTTTGATAAAAGTTAGATTTAACCACGAAATTCGTTATGGAATGAAGTAGAAATCATGTATTATTGATCCTTAGGTAATAAAGAACAACTTTCTTCGAAGAATTTCAGAATCCGGGCACGTGGGCGCGGGGTCGGATTTTAGGAAGCTTATGTTTAAGGTTGGGAAATTACTTTAGTAATTAAAATGCGAAACCCTTGAGCTTGTATTGACTAGTTCCTACCTCGTTTAATTAGTTTTGGATCATTCGGCTCCAAATTGAGGGTTTGAGCACGTTCTTGATATTGGAAGTACGCTTTGGAGCGAGGTGAGTTTCCTTTCTAACCTTGTAAGAGGGAATTGTCCCCATAGGTGAGTTAATTAAATCACGTGTTGCTAATTGTGGGGGCTATACACACGAGGTGACGAGAGTCCATGCGTAGCTACTATTATGTTAATTGTCCAGGTAGTTTAGGGCCCGTATCATGCTATATTTGCAAATATCTATATCGTTTCATGTTAATGAGATCACTTAGGATTTGTTAGGGGTTGGAAATAAAAGTATAAGAACGCATGCACTTACTTGATAACTTGTATGAATTTATTTGACTATGAATGTGCCTTATGTGCCTTTTTGATGATAATTGATATTTGTGGATCGGGCTGATCGCCTCGGTAGAGATAGATGAATCTATGGTTCGCCCCATTCGACCCTCTGGCAGTGCACATTTTCTTTATGTTCGTCGGGCCGTACGACCTCGGCATAATGTGCGTATGATATCTATGTGAATTCTTATTCATAACTTGCCTTGCTAAATGCCCTGAAATGTAAGTGGCTAACTATAATAACATCTAGGGAGTAACCTCTCACTTCTTGCTATAAATTATTATTTAAATGTGACATCCATGCTTAGTATAGCACTCTTTTATATTAATTGACCCTAGTAAGTGTCAAGTCGACCTCTCGTCTCAACTTCTTCGATATTAGACGGGATACTTACTGGGTATATATGGTTTGTGTACTCATGCTATGCTTCTGTACTTAATTATATAGGATCTGAGGCAGGTACATCTGGTTACCAGTCCGGTGCGCATACTTGATCGTAGTCCGAGATTCCACGGTGAGCTGCTCCTTCCTTATGCCATTCAGCAGCGTGATGGAGTCCTTCTGTACTTTTTGGCTGTCTATTCTAGTTCAGACAGTAGGATGGATTTTCTTTTTGTGTATTCTACTAGATGCCCACATACTTGTGACACCAGGTCTTGGCACACACATTAGTAGACTATTCTTTTTGTATTGTGTAATGATTATGGTGCGTTGCTAATTAGCACTCATTTTTAATTAAAATTTAGAAATTGTTGTAACTATTTTGGAAGGTAAAACTAGAACTTATCAATATTTCCGCGTTGGCTTGCCTGACAACGGTGTTGGGCGCCATCACGACCTGTAGTGAAATTGGGTCGTGACAGTTTTAAACTAGAAATAATATGGTACATATAAGTATGATGTTCTGAAGGTTGTAAACTAATTTGTGGAATAAGAGTTGGATTCAATTCATATCTTGTTATGAGTAAAAACGAGCTTGCCACTCAATATGATTGTTAAGTTAATAAGAGAAACTCATATTGGATCATATTGTTGTTGTTGCTATTGTTGGTTATAGTTGTTGTTGCTGTTGATGACCCTTAGTGGTCTTTGGGATGTATTAAAAATAGGGGAGTTGCTGCCCGATTTTCCTTAAGCCATACGACTAGCCAAATACGATGGTACGACATTATATGTTAACGGCAATATCATTTCACTTGTTGTAGAAGCAAAACGTTGTGTCGAGCTTGGTTGAGTAATAAGGAAGATACCATACAGGTATGTTAAGGCTATCCCTTCTTTCCTTTGGCATGATCCATATGATACAATGAAACGAGCAAGCACGTAAGCTTCACAAATAATTCTATTCTTAGAAGTACTAGGGTTGCCTATGTTCTTGATTTCCCATATGTCCTACTATCCTATCGTCTGTTCATGGGTCTCATGATATTTTGAGAGATCTTATTGACTAACTTCATTATGCATTTGCATTTATTTATACATTATATTGACCCATGACCAGATGGCATTATATACGCGTATAGTATATGATATGGGGTATGGGAAAAGGTTATGGCGTTATATACACACTACCACCTGATCAGTTGGTATACGTTGATGATTTTGCCAACAGAGGCCGAGATGATATGATGGGATGCCCTAAGAGGCTTGATGATATTATGTATGCATATACTTATGCATGATATGACATTTACATGCACATGCATGACATTATAAATGTTTTATGATTCACAGAGCTACTCAGACTTACAAGTTGAGTACTTAATCCATATTTCTTTCATGTCTTTTATATACAACTTTTCATTCCTTACATACTCGGTACATTATTTGTACAAACGTCCCTTTTGCTGGGGACGCTGCGTTTCATGCCCGCAGGTCCTGAAAGACAGGTTGACAGTCCTCCTAGTAGGCTCAGCTCAGCGAAAGGTGTTGGTGCACTTCACTTGCTCCAGAGTTGCCTATTTGATCAATATGATTTGGACATGTATTGAATGGTATGGCGGGGCCCTATCCCAACCTTTTTGACTTTTATGTCATCTTAGAGGCTTGTAGATAGATGTTAGGTATATAGATACTTGTATGGCCTTGTCGGCCTATGTTTTGAGTTTACAAATGATCATGTCATCCTTATAGGCCCGTATATCACATGTATAGGCTTCTATATCATGTTGGGTCGTCCTAAGTCTAGTATTCCCTTACGTTTTATTCTGATTATCTCATGATGGCCCTTTTGGCCCATCTACCAATGATAGTACGATAAGAAAGATACGTTATGTTGGTACTCGGTTGAGTAAGGTACCGGGTGCCCATTAGTTTGGGTCGTGACAGTGCTTGAATAAGGGATCGCCGAGGTTAAATTGGTCGAGTTGCTTCTAGAATTCTACGACCGTTCCCAAACCTCCGGTTGGTTGTGCTTCATGCCTACTCCGTGCAAAGCCAATGAGGAGTGGGTTCGTGAGTTTTACGCTAGTCTTAAGCGTACAAACTTCGCCGATCCACAACTCACTATTAGAGGCAAAATAGTGAGGTTCGGGACTGAACAAATCAATGATATTCTAGGGCTTCCTGACCATCCACTTAAGCCGGTGCGTGAAAAAGATCATTGCAACAACGGAGAATGACTTGTTTCAAAACATTACCTCACATGCATGAGAGCAAAGTGGGCCAATAAGAGAAAGGGTTTGAGGTCGATCGACTTCACAGCTGAAGCCAAAATGTGGCTCTACATCATTTGCAAGAGGGTATCACCAGTGGAAATGTTTCAGATGTCTCCTATTCCAGAGCCTTGATCATTGCATGCATACTAGACAGCATTCATGTGAATGTCGGTCACTATTTCCTGCAGGAGCTGAAAGAGTATTTGCTGGATGACAGTTCAGGTTTGATGTTTCCTTCTTTGATTACAGAGTTGTGCCGGCGGGCAGATGTTGAGGTGCGTATCACTGATCACTGGTTACCAACCGACTTTCATCCATTGAGAGTAACGAGCGAGGGTAGTGCCGTAAAGAGTAAGAAGAGGAAAGTCACCACTACTGTTGTCGGACCAGATCATCCTCGCAAATAGCTGTGCATGATGGACCTTTTGGGATGTTGAACTCGCAGCTTGGCGTTATCCATGGATTAGTGTCACAGCTCCCTAGTTGACCCATACACCCCCAGCCTAGGCCCGAGTATTTCACTGGGGAAGAAATGAAGACCTACCTGGAAAACCAGAAGAAGAAAGCAGAGTCTCATGAGAAGTTGGCAGCTTCTGTTAGCAGACTCGAGGCAGCCTATGGCAACATGGACAAGGCACACGTAGATCTTCAGTCGGACTTCCAAAAGGAGAAAGTGAAAAACAAGAAGAAGAGCAAGCTTATGATAGAGATGTGGAGAGGCATCAAGGCCATCTTTAAATGGGGGCAGCCGAACAGAAAGATACCAGTTGAGGACGACGATGATAGCGAAGAGTATTCATTCATGTCAAATGCTGCTGGTGATGATGCTAATGATACCGATGATGATGAGGCTGTGAGTTCTTCACGGTAGTGATTAGCCTTCCTCCCGCAGTCTGCTAGTCTGATGCAGACCTCAGGGAGACCCTCAAACTACTTTTATTTTTATTTTGATATTGTGCTGTGAGGACACTGTAGTGTTTTAAGTTGGGGGTGGCTTTAGGGAGTATACTTTATTTATACATTGATACTTGACTTGTGCCCTTGCCAGGCTTATGCTTTTGTATGGATATTGTATTCCCTTGCTGGGCTTATTGTACATAATTGCTTATCATGTGCTCTTGCCGAGTGTAGTTTATGATTGGTGATCTATTTGTGGATTAGTCGCTTTTGTTTTTCTATTTTATTTTCCTTCTTTATTTATTTTCATTAGTAGTTTTTAGTTTATGTTATTTTTGTTCCTTTAGTATTAGTTGCTTTTGTTATTTTAATTTTTTCTAGTAGTGTTTAGTTATTTTATTTTTATTCCTTTAGTGTTTATTTTATTTTCTTTGATAATTTTTAGTTTATTTCTTTGGTTTTCTTTATGCTACGGTTCTTTTCCGAGGAACTTTTTTGTGTTGAACCAGGTGACTTTTCCCTATGATGGATGGCGTGATAACTTTCTTATGGGAATTAGTCTTGTTTTGTTATGTGGAGACTTTTAGATTGTTTGGTACTAATAAAATTTGTCTCTTGTATGTGAAGTGTGAATTAAGAATACCCCTCCAACTTTTGGTTTTAAATTGAAAAAGTAACTTGCATGGGGAAGAATAATTTCTGTGATAACTTTTTGGCTCATTTGGTGACTCTTTGCCACTAGTTGACATGATATTGCTCTAATGCTATGATAAGTGAAATTGATCCGTCTTGATTAGTTCATGTGCCATGTGTGTTAGTTTTTGTTAAAAATAACTCTCGTGTTTACTTCTATCATCTAGAACTTTCCCGGTTGGTCTTTCAATGCTAATGTTAATTGTGTTTGGTTGCAGGGAAGACCTTCGGCATTCTTTGTGATCTTTGAAAAAGCTTCTATAGCCTTTCAAGCCTACCATTGCATAAATATTATCTGTTGTTTATCCCATTTGAGCCTTTAACCTTTTCTTTGGCTACCTCATTATAAACCTTTACCCTTTTGTGATATAATTCCCTCTTTTGAACACGTCCCTCCTTGAATATTGAGAATGAGGCTAAAAGCCTAAGATGGAGGTGTTGGTGTCAATTTGGAAATTGGTAAGGTCGTACATTGTGTGTAGAAACATATACCTCAATGTTGTTTATATAAAGATACCCAAGCTCCAAAAGAAAATAGTTATATAAAATAAATGGAGTCTTGAGAAAATTAGGGAGGTACTTTAAGGTGGTTATATGTTGGTAATTAGATGTCAATAAGGGCTATATGGTTAAAAGAAAAGAAGACAAATGTGAGTGGTGTTCAAGGAGGGTATAGTCACTTGTATCTCAAATGCTTATCCTACCATTCCCTTAACCTACATTACAAGCTTAAAAAGTCCTTATGGGATCTCCAACCTAATGTTCTTGAATAGGCAGTGAATTAAAACAAGGGCAAGCTTATGGCATGATATTTTATAACACTTGAAATTCTTGTTGAGAGTGAGTGTCTTTGTGCATTTGTCCCTTGTGTTGTTATTATAAATATGGTGATTTTGGGACTTTCTTTCTTGTCAGGTCACATGGATTAGGATGGATTAGTGACATTGATATATTCCAAATTGTGTAAATTGAGCATATGTAGTAGAAAAGTGCTTTTGAGTCACTTCTTGAGGCTTAGTTATTGTCATATTATTGTTTTGAAACCCCATTGCATTTTTGAAGTTGTTTTTAAATGAGGGAGCTATTTGGTTGAGAGTCACATGCTTGAGCCTAATTATTATTACCAACCAAATCCATAAGTATGATGCTTAATTGGAGAATGTTATTTGTGAACGATGGAGATGCTACTTGTGCTTTAAATGGTAGAACCTCATTGAATATTTGGTTTTGATTTGCTTGAGGAAAAGAAAAATCTTTAAGTTGGGGGTGTTGATGAGTGGTAATTTTACAATTTATTCGTGTCTCTATTCTTTAGTTTTTGTGTCCTTTAATTATAAAATGAGGTGATTTATGATATGCATTACTAGATTTTCAGGTAAATGATGTCATGAAGAGATTTTAATTCAATTGATATGGAATTGAGCAAAAAAGAGCAAAACAAGTGCAAATTCATTCAGTGATTCCGCATTTGTGGAACACTTGTCACTTTTGCGACCTCGCATCTGCGAGAAAATAGTCTGCATTTGCGGAAGAGGTCCTGAAAGCAGGAACCGCTTTTGCGATTGATTAATTGCATCTGCGATAGTGCATCAGCGCTTAAAGTTCGCATCTGCGATTGCGCATCTACGCGTGCAAGTCCGCTTTTGTGGAGTCAGTGTTTCCCTTCAGAATTCGCTTATGAGATAGGCTATCCGCATCTGTGGAGCTGCACCTCCGATGATACTTCCGCAGGTACAGTCAACGGGTTTTAGCTATAGACAGTCTTGGCATTTCACATTTTCTCAACTCCAAACCCACAAATACACGACCTAGCTTATTAGAAAGGGATCTTTGGCATCTTTGGCATCTTTAGCAGTCTTTGGACATCTTTTGGACTAGAGAACACAAGTTTTGGATCTAGGGTTCTTGCACACACACTTGTGTCATGAAGATTTGAAGCTTTTGGTTGACAATTTCTTACTCATTTATGCTCATTTCTTCATTTCCTTGCTTTGTATTGTATATCTAAGTGTGTAGTATTTCTTCCAATACTTGAATCTTGTTTATGGGAATATTCATATTTAATGTGTGGATTAAATATCTTATTGTGCTTATGTATTAAACGGTTTTTATTTATTATGAAGCGAGTTATTGTTTCTTTAATTATTCTTGTTCTTTAATGTTTCCAAAGGGATTAGCTAACCCTAGTACTCGCCCATTTACTTTGAATTAATTTTGGGGAAGATAATTTGGGGTTGAGAAAGATTAATTAACAAGAACTTGAGGCTTTAACCCTCACTTTATAGATTCTACCTAGGGATAGGATTGCACTACTTGTAGCCATAATCGGGTGTGCTTAATCTCTTAATTCTTTTAGGGGTAATTCAACTAGGAAGTCTTGTTAGTCTTTGGAAGAAGCTAATATAGAATTATTACCCAAGGCTAATTAACATAAACTCGCTCATATTTGTAAAATCGCGAAATACATTGGATCGTTACTTGAGTGTAGCTCCCCGTGTATCCATGCTTGTAGCCATTGATCATTTTACTTGCTTTCTAGGTTAGTTTACATTTCCGAAATTAGTTATAAATATTTTCTCCAAACATTTCTAAGTGTTTGGCTTAGCATAATAAGTTATAATTCTCTTACACACCCCATCGCCTACATATTATTCTCTTTGGGATTCGACCCTGACTCATAGTTGGGATGAACGGACTTTGCATCTGGCGGATGAGTGTCGACCTAGGAGAATCAACTGATTTCATAATGGACGTGGTTATTGATAAGTGAGTATTTTACCAACTTATCTCGTCTTTAAATTTAGATTTTTGCTATGTTTGATTGATAAAATCGTGTGTTTAATGTCATTTACTTCTATTTTACAGGTTGTATGTGATTTAGAAGTGATGGTGAAGAAACCAAGTGAAAACGAGTTAAAAAGGAGATAAAATGGACAATGAAAATTTGCCCAGTGATTTACCCTCCGTGACCGCGAAGGTCCAACGCGAACGCGAAGAAGCAAAAATCCAGACCTTGGCGAACGCTAAGTACACATCGCGAATGCGAAGCAGTAGAACTCAATCCTTCGCGAACGCGAAGCTGAAGGAAACAAACCTTCCCGAACACGAAGGTATAGTCGCAAACCCGAAGAAGAAACTAGGCAGTTCTGGAATTTCACGATTTTGACCCCAAACCATTTAATACACAAACCAGCTCATTTTTAAATTATCTTTGGCTTAATTTTCAGTCTTTGGACTAGAGAGAACAGATTTGGAAGCTTGGGTTTTCGCACATACGTTTGGTTAAGAATTTCTTACTCATTTGTGCTCATTTCTTCATTTCCTAGCTTTTTATTGAATATCTAAGTGTGTAGTATTTATTTCAACACTTGAATCTCGTTTATGGGAATATTCATAATAAAAGTGTGGATTAAATATCCTGTTGTGCTTATGTATTGAATGAACTTTTATCTTTTAGGAAGTGAGTTATTGTTATTTTAATTATTCTTGTTCTTTAATGTTTCCAAAGGATTAGATAACCCTAGGACGTGCCCATTAACTTTGAATTAATTTTGGGAAAGATTATTTGGGGTTGTGAAAGATTAATTAACAAGAACTTGAGACTTTAACTCTGATTTTATAGATTCTACCTAGGGGCAGGGTTGAACTACTTGTATCCATAATCGGGTGTGCTTTATCTCTTAATTGATTTAGGGATAATTTAATTAGGAAGTATTGTCAGTCTTTCGAAGAAGCTAATATAGAATTATTACCCGTGGCTAATTAACATAAACTCACTCATATTTGTAAAATCGTGAAATACATTGGATCGTTACTTGATTGTAATTCCCCGTGTATCCATACTTGTAGCCGTTGATCATTTTACTTTCTTTCTAGGTTAGTTTTCATTTCCGCTTTTAGTTGTAAACATTTTCTAAAAAATAATTCTAAGTGTTTGGCATTGCATATCAAGTGATAACTCTCTTACATTCCTAATTGCCTACATATTGTTCTCTGTCGGATTCGACCCCGACTCATAGTTGGGTAAATTATATTGCCAGTGACCGTGTCCATTTACTTTTTAGTAGTGGATTTGGACATCATCAAAATTGGCACCGTTGCCGGGGAACCATTTGGCGTAATTTAGGTTGTTTGAGAAATAAGCGTAAGTGCTTTGGTCCAAACTTGTGAATATTTGTATAATTATTTTTCTTACCTTGATCTATTTTTCTTATTTGTTTCTTGTTTATTTTTTTTAGTTTTGACAAGGCATCATATAATAAAAATTGGTCGGATGGTAGTTTTTCATACTTTGATGACCCTTGTCCTTGTTGTGGAGGACCACACTCGTGGCAATATTGTTTAAATTCTCCCGGGGGCGGGTTGTGCGCACAATCTCAAACCCATAAGTGGAGTTTTTGTTATAAGTATGGTCGTTAAAATGGTCATTGGGAGTATTGTGCTTATTTGTCCTTCCCTTCCTCAAGCCCCTGCTATGATGATTCTACTTTTTGTGATGAAATTTATAGGGATATGGAAGTGGAGAAAGTTGAGCATGGTCAAAATGAAGAGTTCAAGCTCATGTTAGAATGCCTACTTGAAGGAGGAAACAAAGAGCAAAGTGCATTGGAGGAGCTTTAGGAAAATAGTCTCCAAAATGACTTGGCACTTGAAAGGTTGCACTCAAAAATAGGAGAAATGCTCGAAGCTTTAGAGGTCCAAAAAGCTTCGGAAGTTAATGATAGCCAAGAATCTTCCTTGGAGGTTGAAGCCAAAATCCTTCCTTGGCACTTGATCCAAATCAAGAAGAAATCTCAAATGCTCAAAATGAGAGGATGATGCTCATGTTAGAGACCATTCTTGAAATTGAGGAGAAGCACAACATTGCACTCGAGGATTTGAAACAAGGCTTGACTCAAATGATGAACATATTCGCACTTTGGAAGATCAAATGAAAATATTGGTTGAGTCTCACTATGCCCACCGACTTGAGAGTGTGGAAAGAAGTCAAGAAGAGTCCGACTACGAGGAAGAAAGTGAGCTTTACTTTGAAGAACCAAGAATTGAACATCCGCCAACCGACTCCATGGGTGTTAGTGATGCCAAGAAAAATATGAAATTAGAGTCAACCGGTGAAAATGAAAATATGGTTGAGATTGACTCTAATCCAGGGGAAAAAGAGGATGTCAAAATCCGGGAAAAATTGGAATTTGGAGGTTTGATGTCACATTCCAAATATTTTTCAACATTGGAATTGTGTGGTGATATGGGAATTGAACTACACGAGTCAATGAGGGATTGCGAGGAGGAAAGACAAAGACCATACATCTTACAATTTGNGAGGGATTGCGAGGAGAAGACAAGACCATACATCTTACAATTTGAGGGAACAAGAAGGCAAAATGACATTCCTCACATGAAAGCCAAGAAATGCAAAATGAAGACATTAAAGTTTGGCTTGATCATCAACTTACCGCTGTAGACATGTGATTTTTGACCCTCCCCAAGATTTTTCATATTTTAGCACATAAATTTTTAATTTAGGCCTAATATAGCTATTTTAATTAATTTTCATTCTTTTACTTTATTTTATTAGAAAAAAATAAAAATTACAAAAAAATAATTTTGTTTAATGCTTTGTAGGGCTAATTAATATTTTTAATAATATTTCTATATGAACAGATTTTTAGTTAATTAGGCTAATTTTAAGCAAAGTTAGTAATAAAGACCAAGTTTCAAGCCCATAATTTGTAGACCCAATTTCCAAAAGCTGAGAACGGCAGATCTAGCACAATTCCAGCGGACTCCTCAAAAATGGAGATTTCTCCATCGTTGTTGGTCTCTGAACCAAGAGACAAAAGCTAATCTCTGATTTCCCAAAAATTTGAAAGAACAGCACCCTTTTCTTCAACCTTCAGCAGCTCGACGACCCCTTTCTCCTCCAAAAACCAGCAGCTCTTTTTCCTTCAACCAAGCAAAACACCAGCCCCATTCTCTCCATTAAAACTCAGCTGAAAGAAACCCCAAAAATACCTCCAAACCAGCTCTGAAAACCAGTCCATAAATCATCCAAATAAAACATTATAACTGCTGCAAAATCAGCTATTTAGAGCCACGAAATTAGTCCAGAAAGCAGCAAAATTCAGCCCCCCATAAAACAGCCCTGAAACCTCCCGGAAGCACCAATTTTCAGCCTTCTAAATCTGCCCGAAAACAGCTCATAAACCCGGCAAATCCTCACCAAAATGCCATGGATCGAATGAGGTTTTCGATTTGAGTCCAATGTTCGAGCTTCGAAAGTTTCGTTTGAGGTTTTCGGCGAAGTTCCGGCCAAATTTCCAATAGTATTTCTTATTTTCCTTCGATGTTTCGGAGCAACCATTTGTATTTGCCTGGAGATTTCTAAGCGACATATCGAGTAAGCTTCACATAAGGCCCATCTCTTTTCTGCCACTTTATTTTGTTCTAGTGATGCTTACCATTTTTGTCGTTGTTCTATATCAGCATATCTTTTGGCTTTTTATTTTGATTGATTTATCCATTTCCTTGACATAATTTGTTTAAGTTGCTTTGGGTTAGATGAATTAGTTTTTATTTTTTCTTTTATTTTTGCTTTAATTTGTAAAACAACCTGCTGGGGAAGATAACAAAGATGTTGTGGGCCTATGTTGATTTGTATCAATAATGGGCTATCATAGTTAATTCTCATTAATTGATATGGATGGTATGATAGGCCAAATGATTTGTTCTTATACTGCCCAATATAATAAGAGTTACAGTCTAGCCCTTTTACATGGTAGATAATTGCCCCACATAATCTTATTATTGCCTCAGTATTTCTTTAACTCATTAATCTCCTCACTTAACTCATCACTAGTTTGGTGATTCAAAACAGTTTCAGGAGGTAGAATATTAGCAATTCATTAAGTTGTAAATATTTCTAATAACTTAGTAATATAATTGATCTCATGATTTCGTTAGCTAATACAATCCATAATTCAATAGCTTCACCAATAATCTTAATCTTAGGAAAGATTAATTTATGAACATCGTAGTTTGCTTTAAGCCCGATTTAGATTAGTATTGCGATTATGTATACGTTCACGTAGCATAATTGCAAATTTAATTCTAAAAATGACTCGAGGGATGCGTTCCCGCAACTTCAACCAAACTTTCCTTAATAAAATAAACAAAGCGTTATTGTGGACACGTTCGCGTGACATAATTTTTGACGCGCCAAAAGAAAAGAGTATGCGTACGCGTAACTCAATTCTTTAATTACGAATTAATCAAGTGATTTAAAAGCGGTAAAAAAATAAATGCACAAAGGTCCTAAAATGAGTAGCTAAACAATTTAAGCCAAGTAGTAATCGCTAAGCGACCATGCTAGAACCACGGAACCCGGGAATGCCTAACACCTTCTTCCGGGTTAACAGAATTCCTTACTTAGAATTTCTGGTTCGCAGACTTCAAAAGGAAAGTCGAAATTTCCTCGATTTGGGATTAAAAATTAACCGGTGACTTGGGACACCAATTAAAATATTCCAAGTGGCGACTCTAGAATTAAATAAATAATCCCATCGCAATTAATGTCACATAAATTGGAAAAAACTCCCTTATATACCGCCCTCTCGGGTGGGTGTGTAAAAAGGAGGTGTGACAACCGCCACCCCCCTGCTCATGGTTACAAGTTGATTCCAAGTTAGGTGCCCAATTCATATCATCCAAGTGTCAAGAAAAGTGATAAAATTGATCCGCGTAGTGCCACGATGTTAACTACGGCGCTTGGTGGTAGGCAACACATCGTTTTCAAATTCTTTTTCAGCCGCTTTTGAAATTTTCTTTTTTAGAATAACTTAGTATATTAATTTTTACTAATCTGCCAAGTTTTAGAATTTTTGGAGTTGATTTGAGCAGGTTGGGGTTACTGGAAAGCCAAAAAACAGTAGTTGCTGGAAATTGCAGATACTCTTCTCGCGTTCGCGATGGACTCTCGCGTTCGCGAAGGTTTATAAAAATTGAAACCTTCGCGTCTGCGATGCTAGCCTCGCATTCGCAGCAAATTGGCAGCTTTTATTCTTTGCATAGGCGATCCAACCCTCGCTAACACGTAGGGTCCGGTATATGTTTTATAATTCTAAAAGACTGGAAACACTGGAAATCGGCCTTAACCCCTCTTTGTTCAAAGAATAATTTCTTCTACTCCTTAAGCCCCCAAAAATCAATTCATCCATAATCTTCATGTCTATTGCGATTTTCCATCTCCATTTGCAAGGTATGTGATTTCCTCTCCTATATCTTAACTCTTTCTTCTCTTTCTTGGTTTGAAACAATAGAAGAACAATCATGGTTGTTTGGTTCTTAGGGTTCAGATTTTGAGTATTAATTATCAAACTTATGTTTGAAATTTGTGGTTGCTTGCTGGGTGAGGTTGGTTGAGTGTGAGTGTATTTTATTTTAAGAAAATTTGGGCAAGATCTGTGCTTCAATGGTTTGTAAAATAAACAAAGAAAAGAAGGCACCCCAACTATTTGAAAAAATGCCTGAAAGAAAAATGGGTCTGGGCGAGGAAGATGACCTTCGCGAACGCGAGGGTTTTCTTGCGAACGTGAAGGCAAATTTCTGGGGCAAAAACATTTTGACCTTCACGAACGCGATGGTCTGCTCGCTAACGCGATGGTCTAAATCTGGGCATTAACTTTTTGCTCTTCACGAACGCGATGCTCTGCTCGTGAACGCGAAGAGCAATCATGGCAGTCCCAAAATTGGCAAAAAAACAATAGCTTTGCACAGCTCTGCCCGGGACCTTTTTCGCCCATTTCCTTGGTCTAAAACTTCCTAATACATTGTTTTAAGTGTCTATATGAGCTTTTAACATTGTTGGTCTATTTTGTAGGTACTTTGGGCTTAAAATGGATTCGGAACACAATGAAATTGAGTAAGAACATGTCTTCGAAGCTGAACAAGAGGAACCCTTTGATCAATGACCGGTTTCTATCTGCAGCATGTGAGCGGAAATATGATGAACTCTTGTCAAAGACCATAGTACGGTAAAGGGGCATAAACATGGAAAAGGTTGAAGCTAAAACGCTGGGCTTCTACACACGGTTGGTAGAAAGCAGGTGGATTTGTTTTGCCGAGAAACCAAATGATGCCAACCACACAATAGTTTTGGAATTTTATGCATAGGCCTTGAGGATCTACTTCAAGGTACCTTAGTAACTACTATGCGGGGCGTGGAAGTCCATTTCAGCCTTGAGATAATCAACGAAATTTATGGCCTTCCCAATGTCGATAATGAAGTCTACAGAGACAGAGCTAGAGCAGGAGGAAACCAGTGGCTAGTGGGCAAATTGCATGATAGGGTTACCCCAAAGTGGATGACAGTTCTCACGACCCAAATTCTATTGCTAGTTGTGATGGTGCCCGACACCGTTGTCAGGCAAGCCAACACTAATTCAACTAATGGGTTCTCATTATTTTTACTAAAATAACCCCAACATTTTTAATTAACAGGAAGCTTTTAAACAATCAATAATTAACAACTTCGTAATAATATAAATACATCCCAAAATAATAGTCTACAAGTGTGTGCCAGGAACTAGTATCACAAGTGCTAGGGAAACTAGTAGAATGTACAAAAATACCATTATCCTACTGCCTGAAACAGAGTAGACAGTACATAACAACAACAAAAGAAGAGAACTCCGGTATGCTGCTGAACGACTCAGAAGGGCAGCTCACCGCGAGATCTCGATCAGGAATCAGGATAGCATGAATATAATGAGAGTCTCAGAACAAGGAGAAACAATATATCCATTTCAGTCATGTCATATAACAATTTGCACTAAGCATTTAAACAGAGTTTATCATGGATGAATTCCACATAAATAACATGGGTCCACAAAGTAATAATTGTGCACTGCCAGAGGGTCGAACGACGCGAACCATAGATGCATCTATTTCTGCCACATTGCTCATTTATAGTCAAATAAATTCATACAAGTTCTCAAGTAAGTGCATACATTCGTTTATATTTATTAACAATTTCTAGCATGTCCTAAGTGATCTCAGTAGCAAACAACAACATAAACATTTGCAAGTATAGAATTATATGGGCCTTAGACTACCCGGACATTTAGCATAATAGTGGCTACGCGGACCCTCATCACCACGTGCGTACGTAACCCCCACAGATAATCACATAAATTTATTTAGTTCACCTAGGGGGTTATTTCCCTCTTACGAGGTTAGAAAGGAGACTCACCTTGCTCCAAAGCTCACTTCCAATTTCAAGAACATGCTAAAACCCTCAATTCGGAGTCGAACGATCCAACACTAATCAAACGGGGTAAGAACTAGTCAATACAAGCTCAAGAGTTCATATTCTAACTATTAAAGTAATTTTCCAACCCTAAATTACAAGTTTCCTAAAATTCATCCCCGGGCCCACGTGCCCGAATTTCGAAAATTTTTGAGGGAAGTTGTTACCCATAACCTAAGGATCAAGAATATATGATTTTTACTTTATTTCTTAATGAATTTCGTGGTTAAATCTTGTTTTTATCAAAATCCGAGGTTTTACTCAAAACCCACAACTTTCACTAATTTACATGGTGTAATCTACCCCTAAACTATGTATTAAACTCACATTAAGTATGAATAACTTACCTCATAATGCTAGGCTGAAATACCCTCTTTGGAAGCTCCCAAATTGCCCAAGAATTGAATGAAATGTGTTAAAAATGACATATTTCCCGTGTTAAATGAAGGCACTGCCTTCAACGATTTTTGCACATGCGGTTACGGGACCGTATCTACGGTCTCGCTTCTACAAGGAGAGGTCCGCATCTGCGGAGTTTGACCAGGTTGGCTTGGGCCACATCTGCGGTCTGGAGGCTGCATCTGCGGTTCCGCTTCTGCGGAAGAGGGACCGAATACGCGGTTCCTGGGCTTCCCCCTTGGGCCGCACCTGCGAAGGGTCAACCACTTCTGCGGTCTTGCACTTGTGGCTGGCCAACCGCATGTGCGTTTATGATAGCAACCTGGAGCTTCAGCACTTTCCAAAATTTCCTAACTCAACTCGAGCCTCGTCCGATTGATGCTTGGGGCCCCGCCCGAACATACCGACAAGTTTGAAATCATAAAACGGACCTGCTCGAACCATAGAAACGCCCGAAACAACGCTAAATCTAAGAATAACCCTCTAAAACCAATCGAATCAAACTTATGAACTTCAAGTTCTTCAATTCAAATCCGATGTAAAGAAATACACTTATGCTACCCGGATTGACACCAAATTCTACGTGCATGTCTTAAATGACAATACGGAACTATTCGTGGTCTCGGAATTGCATTTGAACCTCGATAACACAAAAACCCGCTCCAAACCAAATATTTAAGAACTTTAAAATCCTTAAGGAATCAACTTTCACTATTAGGCGCCAAACGCTCCTGGGTCATCTAAAACCCAATCCGGGCATACGCCCAAGTCCGAAATCGTCATACAACCTGTTGGAACCTTCAAATCACAATGCCGAGGTCGTTTACTCAAAATATTGACCGAAGTCAAACTTGGCATTTTAAGCTAGCCTTAAGGAACCAAGTGTTCCGATTTCAACCCAAACTCTTCCAAATCTCAAACCAACCATCTCCGCAAGTCATAAATCAGTAAAAGCAAGTACTGGAAATCATATTTAGGGAATAGGATTTGAGAAAGCAAAACGACCAGTCGGGTCGTTACAATAATGCACAAGGGAGTTGATTCTCATGATTTCACGGCTGCGGCAAATATATGGCTCTCTATTATCTATGCAAGAGTCTTGCCCTCTACAAATGACACTGATGTGACACTAGAGAGGGCACTGATAATTGCTGCTATAATGGATGGACTACCTGTGAACATGGGGGAGCACATTGTTTAGAGAAATTGAGGAAGCCACTCATGGGAGGTCAAAGAGCCTATTCTTCCCATCCTTGATCACTCAACTATGCTATGATGCTGGGGTGCTTAAACGCTCAAATGATGTTGAGAAAGGTCCGAAAAAGCCAATGATCCATCTTTTACTGAAAAGGATACCTAGTGACAAGCTGAAAAAAGGAGAATTGATGTTACATCCTCTTCGTTTGGGCGGTTCGCTAAGGCTACCACTGATCCCGCCAGATCCTTTGCACCTCACCAGGGTCATTTGACCACATGGGACAACTCCAGTTCGGCCCTCATACTATGCGCCACTTATCCAATCAGATACAAGGAGTAGATGCGCATATTAGGCAGCTTGTAGCTGGCCTTCCTACAGGACCACCTAGGGCTAGCACATCTACTGGCGCTGCTGCCCCACTATCTGTGGATGATGTGGTCAGAGAGCAAAAAGCAATCACGAGCAAGGTGGAGGCCATGAACACCAGGTTGGAGAATATGAGCCGCCGGCAAGGGAAGATTAAGAAGAGGTAGAGGAAGTTCAGGGAGCATGAGAAAAAGAAAAGCAAATTTCTGTCCAAGATGACACACAAGCTGAGTTCATTCTTTGGCTCACATGAATCAGAGGACGATGATGATGAGGATATGGAGCTCAAATTTCCCACCACCTCCAGCTCCGACTGATGCAGTTTCAGGGAGCACCTCCTTCATGTTATCTTGTTTTGATTAGTTGCACTGAGGACAGTGCAACACTTTAGGATGCAAGTGACTAATTTATATATGATGTAGTTGGAGCATGATTTCATTTATATATGGTGGATGTATGTGGAGCATGAACATTTTTTGTGAACTTGTATAGATTGGTTGACGTTTTAGTTTATTAGTAATAATTTTCAGTTTAATTCTAGAATTTAAGCATTAGTTTTTTTTAGTATTTATTATTTTCTTATTTTGTTTACTTTATTTACTTGCAGTAGTATTGATTAAAATAATTGGTTTTTCTTTATGCCGCGGTTCTTTTCCAAGAAAATAATTTGTGTCGAACTGGGTGACATTCCCCTATGATGGATGGTGTGACAACTTTCTTAAGAGTAAATATTTTTTTTAGTTAGTTTAGTAGCTAGTAGTGAATAAATTGGTTGTTGGGTGTGATCTTGTGTCCATAAACCAACGTGTGGCTTGTTTGGTACCAACATAATTTAAACATCGGCATATGAAGTTTTGATCTTTAAAATAATAAATGATTGAAGTAATAATCCTTGTTGCGAATTTTAGGTTCTATTTTTGACTCTTTGATTCATTAAATAGCCTTTTAGGGTATATGTTATTTTCTTCAGGTTCATTGGTTTTAATTCCCTTTTGGATTTATATGTCACTTGAGTTTGCATGTGCCATGTGTGGTGAGATTTGTTATGAGTTCTTTTGCATTATTTGTAGTCTAAAACTTTCCCAGAATGTGCTTTAAGGCGAAATCATAGACTAACTTGGTTTAAGAAACGATGTTAGGCCTTCCTTGGACCGTTATTGTGCCTTAAATTTCCTACCCTTGCATATTTTCCCTTGTCAACCCCTTTTGAGCCTTTAAGCATTTTCTTTGGCAACCATGTTACAAGCTTTAACCTTTTGTTCTTTATTGATCTAGCTTTTGGCACCCTACCTCCCTAAGTACTTTGAAAGTGTAAACATAGGCTAAAAGCCTAAGTTTGGGGGTGAAGGTTGGAAAAGTTGTGATGTGGAAGTTTCTTAAAAGGTGAAAGATAATATAAAAAAAATGTTGAGTGAAAAAAAGAAGGAAAAATAAGGAGGTGTGAATAAAGGGAAGAATAGGTGTGGAATGAAAAGTGAAGAAAGGTTGGAAAATGTTTTTGAAGGAAGTGTGTTGTAATTGTTGCAAATTGTAGTATTTAGGGAGGTTTTGAGTCACTCTTATCCAAATTGTGCCATACCTTAACAAAAAACCTACATTACAACCCTTTAAGTCCAACTTGATTTTGAACCAAGTGTGTCTATATTAGTGGAGAAATACATGAAGGGCAAGCCTATGGTACTACTTGTGTGCATTTGAATATCTTTGTGAGAGTGAGAGTTAACTATTTCCATTTGATATCCCATTTGTGTTTAAATTGCAATTTATAAGTTGGGATTCTCTCATAAGTGTGAGGGAACAAGAAATTTTGAGTTGTGAATTTAATCCAATCTCCAATTGGGAGGAATGAACAAAAGAAAATTATTTGTGATAATGAGGCAAATTTTGAAGCTTTAGTGTCATGACTTGGTTGCTACTTTGATTAATGTGGTGTTTGAGCACTTGAATTGAAATAAAATTAGTGAAAACTTGTTGGCGATTCATATGCTTTGAATTAATTGTTGGTACCAACCGAAGTCATTAGATTGTGTTTAATTTGAGCCTTTTTGACTCGAAATGATGTTTGGTATGTCATTGAGCTTAATTGATGATTTTATTGAAGGATGTCCTTAGTTGTTGAATTGCTTGAGGACAAGCAATAGTTTAAGTTTGGGTGTTTGATAAGTGGGTATTTTACCAACTTATGTCGTCTTTAAATTTAGATTTTTGCTATGTTTGATTGATAAAATCATGTGTTTAATGTTATTTACTTCTATTTTATAGGTTGTATGTGATTTAGAAGTGATGGTGAAGAAACCAAGTGAAAACAAGTCAAAAAAGAGATAAAATGGATAATGGAAATATGCTCAGTGATTTACCCTACGCGAACGCGAAGGTCCAACATGAACGCGAAGAAGCATAAAGCCAAACCTTCATGAACGCGACGTACACATCGCGAACACGAAGCAGCATAACTCAAACCTTCGCGAACACGAAGGATCAATCGCGAACGCGAAGCTGAAGGAAACAAGCGAATGCGAAGGCATAGTCGCGAACGCGAAGAAGAAACTGGGCGGAAAAATTGGGCAGTTCTAGAATTTCACGATTTTGACCCCAAACCATTTAATACACAAACCAACTTATTTGTAAAATATCTTTGGCTTAATTTTCAGTCTTTGGACTACAGAGAACAAGTTTGGAAGCTAGGCTTATTGCACATACACTTAGGTTTTGAAGATTTGAAGCTTTTGGTTAAGAATTTCTTACTCATTTGTGCTCATTTCTTCATTTCCTTGCTTTGTATTGAATATCTAAGTGTGTAGTATTTATTTCAATACTCGAATCTTGTTTATAGGAATATTCATAATTAAAATGTGGATTAAATATCTTGTTGTGCTTATGTATTGAATGATTTATTATCTTTTATGAAGTGAGATATTGTTATTTTAATTATTCTGGTTCTTTAATGTTTTCAAAGGGTTTAGCTAACCCCAGGAGCGCCCATTAACTTCGAATTAATTTTGGGAAAGATTATTTGGGGTTGGGAAAGATTAATTAACAAGAACTTGAGACTTTAACCCTCATTTTATAGATTCTACCTAGGGATCGGATTGAACTGCTTGTAGTCATAATCGGGTGTGCTTAATCTCTTAATTGATTTAGGGATTATTCAATTGGGAAGTCTTGTTAGTCTTTGGAAGAAGCTAATACAGAATTATTACCCGTGGCTAATTAACATAAACTCGCTCATATTTGTAAAATCGTGAAGTACATTGGATCGTTACTTGAGTGTAATTCCCGTGTATCCATACTTGTAACCATTGATCATTTTACTTGCTTTCTAGGTTAGATTACATTTCCGCGTTTAGATATAAACATTTTCTAAAAATAATTCTAAGTGTTTGGCATTGCATAACAAGTGATAATTCTCTTACATTCCTAATCGCCTACATATTGTTCTGTGTGGGATTCGACCCCGACTCATAGTTGGGTAAATTATATTGCATGCGACAGTGTCCATTTATTTTTTTAGGGGACTTGAACGTCATCAATTATGGCTATGCCGTTGGAGGATGTCTGTATGAGGTTACACATGTGGGCTATCTCTTATGAGAAGGTTCGGGGTTGCATGACTCTTGATGAAGTTCCTATAAAGAGTTCTGCCTTCTGTCCAATAGAACTCATGTACTGTGATGTGAGCTTGGATCGGTTGAAGAAGATGGTATGACTTTCAGGAGGTCGAGTGTGCGATTGTGGCTGATAATTTGGGATGTGTTATGATCAGTGTAATAAGAACCTATGGGAAATTTGGCTGAGTGACGGTGCAAGATCATGGCAACTGAGGATGAGGGGTCATTGTGGGTTTTGGATTTATGTTATTGTGGCTTTAATCTATGTTGGGGAGCGTTCCGTCTATGATTGGTCACGTGGTGATGTGCTTTTGCAGTTTTGGGTTATCGATACATTGGTGGATTAGTTATTACTAAGGGAAGAAAACATCAGGGGTAATTTGAGCAGGGGATTTGATGGATGTGATGTACAAGGGAAAGTATTCATCCTGTTGCTTCATTGGAGTGCTCATGAGCTAACGGAGCACTAGTGGTTTGGTTAAATAATCGATATTGTACCAGAGTGGGTGATTATGAATAATGGCTCTAGTTGATTTCAAATTTAATGTGCGGTGCCTAAGGATTTTGGGTTTGTTATGTGGCTGAAGATTGGGTTTTGCAGCAGGGTGTGAAGGATACTTGGGAAAATTCTATGTTATCATCGGGTCTACGGTGCAGTGTTGGTGAAATGGGAGAAACAGTTTCGAATTCACAGGAGATCTTTCAGAACGGGTGTATTAGTTGGAGTTACTACAGAGTGTATGAGGAGAGTATGAAATTATGGGTGCTGAGGCGATGTGGTCTTGTGGTTTAGGGTCACTCAGGGTGAGTGTTGATTGAGGTCTGTTATGTGCTTAAAAAGAGGTATTACTTCGGAGGCAAGTAAAGAGTAAATCGGAAGAAGTTGAGCCAGTTAGTAGTAGTTTGGATCAATAAGTTTATGAAGATAATCGGTTCCTGTGGTGCGATAAGTCCATATAGGTGTTTTGCGTCTAAACTTGCAGGCTTGGTAGTCTCCGTAATTTGACTTATTTGGAGGTATTTGAGTCGGATGATTTTTTTATGTGTAAATGGGCACCGGAAGAGTTATGGTGGTTTAGGTCACAATTTAGGTATGTGTGCTCTACGTTTATGGGAAGTTGGTTGTGTGTTGCGATTCTTTTTCTGAAATGTGTTAAATGAAAGGTTGCTAGCCGATGAAGTGTTTATTTCCATTATTGTTTCAGGATTTATGATGAAATTCTTGTAGCCTCATGTAATAGCATAATATGGGCAGTGAGCGGTGTGGAATTGGAGTTGGAGGATAGAGGTTGATATTCAGTTTGACATGAATGTCACGGTCTCGGAGGAGTAGGGCGAAGATTTCAGATGTTCAGTGTATGCTAGCGCTAATCGTTTTCTGTGGGAGTTTGTTCCGAATTTGACGGTTGATTGTATGTGTCATGAATAGGGTCATTGTGGACCCTTGAAAGGTTATTGGCCCAATATGGAATGATCGGAATCGGTTTGAGGTCCATTGGTAGATCTAATGTTAATATATGCTCTACATCAGATTGTATGTGATCATTCAGCACAACATTGCTTATGAGTCTTCGGGAGTTGGATGTTTTTTATGTCGTCAGTTATTCTATGTGAAACTTTATTATGCCATGTGGGTTGTGATCCCGTGTAGCTTGTGATGTTATATGAGCAATATGGCTCTCAAGATGCAGGACATTTATTGCACCTTAGTCGTGCTTGGGCCCTTGTAGCTAGAGTAATGTTATGCACTTGGCATACTTGTTGTTGATATATGTGTGTTTCGTGGGTACAAGCATTATGGCTTGGTGGGTATTTCCTTATTAATTATATGTATGGATCGGGTAGCATGCCGACACGGGTATAATGTTTGGATCGAGTTGCATGCCGCAATAGTGAGATGTTGAGTACGGTTCCTTACATTTATTTTGTATGCCTTGTTTTTCATCTCTAGATTGGTTCATAGCATTGGTTTGGTTGTTTCAGTTCGTTGCACAAGCTAGATAGTCTTGTATTCATGTTTGTTATTCCTTATTGGCCATATTCAAGTTGTGGCTTGTTGGCGCATTGATAGTGTCGTATGAGATTTTAGACGGTGTTGAGGTGGCTTATTGCCCGGATAGCTTCTCCTGGGTGAGATGAGGTTGTTCGACCTGGAAATAGTGCAATCAGATATATATAACATATATTAGAGGAAAAATTTCACTAATCAGTTCAGAATAAGGCAATGGTTCTCGCCAAGCGGAAAGACTCCATGAGTACTTGATTTGGCAGGTAGTTATGAGTTTCTACACATCTCTTACATCATTGGAGTATTGCGAGGGTTGGAACACGACTTATATGCATTATGAGGTATATTACGCGCATCAATTTCATGAATTTGCAGCTATTGTGGTTCGAGGATGTTATTATGAGCATACGAATTATGCGGTGCATTGCGTGAATTGAGCATTGGTGCATGATCATGTTTTGGTATAGCATGTTGAGATTGATACGGCTTATCAAACCTGGTAAAGAATTCCGGATGTTGGAATTTGGTTCTACTTGTGGGCTAAGGTAGCAAGAAGAATCTTCAGTATGGCTCGAGTTAATGTGCTCATATAGGTTGTGGTGGCACGGGTAGGTGCACGAGGTGTTAAACAGTGATTTTGGGCAACTCTGGAACGGTTCTTGGCACGTTCGAGAAAAAACGAATGTTCAAGTGGGGGGGAATGTAATGACCTGTCCGGTAGCTTCACTTAATTTATTATGACTTGCACGTGTAGTCGAATTTTGGGAAGATCATAGTGTCATGACCCAAAACTCGACCCGTCGTGATGGCGCCTATCGTGGAACTAGGCCAGCCTCAACTCAATAACCCAACACCGCAAAAATATTTTAAACAATAAATACGGAAGCAACAATTCATTAAGGAAGACTTTTGAAAACATAATAAAATCCAAATTACGATACAACTGCCCAAAAGTGGGTGTCACTGAATGTATGAGCGTCTAGAGGAGAAGATAGTCTATTACAATGTTTAAAGGAAAAAATTGAAATACATCTGGAGATAAAAAAAAAGGGAGAGTCAAGGCCTACGAACGCCAGGTAAATACCTCGATAGTCTGCTAAGGCCTGAAGCCTCGATTAGCGACTGCTACTGGACCAAAAGTGCCTGAATCTGCACACAAGGTGCAGGGGGTAACATGAGTACACCAACTCAGTAAGTAACGAACCAAAACTGTGGACTGAAAGGTAGTGACGAACTCAACCGCAACAGAAATAATAGTAACGAATGTGTAGAAACATTGGCATGCTTTCAATTTAATAGGCATCTGAAACAGTAAAATAGAGCAGATACAAACAACGTAAAGAATAAAACTCTACTACACCTACATGCGAATGTACATGATGTATGTGATGCACCATCCTGAATATCTCATGTTCTCACACTCTCAAATGCTCGTCCACTCAGTACTGTATATGGATCATACGGCACAGGGAAGATCCATCCCGGAATATATACATCTCTGACAGTACTCAATGAGTACTGAGGAAGGCTAAGCCAGCCCTATGGAGAAGATCCATCTCCAGGAAATAATAATAACCTTGCAACCACTCGGTACTTTATATGGCTCACACGGACCAAGGAAGATCCATCCCAGAATATATACATCATTGACCATCAGTCTCCAGTGCCGAGGACACAGGTCGATCCAGCCTCATGGAGAAGATCCATCTCCAAATAATAATATCAACTGCGCTCACTGGGGTGTGTACAGACTACGGAGGGGCTCCTTCAGCCCGAGCGCTATCATAAATCAATAGAACAGCTGCGGCGTGCAGCCTGATCCCATAACTATCACTCATAATCAGACCCTCGACCTCACTTAGTCATCACTCTCGAGTCTCACCCACGAGCTCACAATGTCATGAAACTCACCCGGAATAGTGATATGATGTGCCAATAAATAAGAACTGAGACTGAGATACGATATGAAATGCATGAATATGACTGAGTATAGAATATCAATGGAATCAATGAGATGACGACAAGAAACGACCACTGGGTGACCCAAGAGTATCGGCGTAAAGCATTAACACGAACTCTAGCATGATTTACAGATCATTTACTTTATCACATGATGGAAACACGGATATCAACAAGAAAGAGTCACTAAACGGTACCATGGAATGAACCAGGTCACGATTTTCATGGTGCACGCCCGCACGCCCGTCACTTGGCTTGTGCGTCACCCCAATACTAACCACATAACACATAGTTCTGGGTTTCAAACCCTCAGAACCAAGTTTGAAAACGTTACTTACCTCAAACCAAGCAAGAAATCCTACTCCGCGATGCCTTTGCCTCTCAAATCGGCCTCCAAGCATCCTGAATCTATCCACAAGCAACACAATACAATTAATATAGTCTAAAGGAGCCAATTCCACGAGAAAAATGCCAAATTATAACCAAAATCCGAAATCGGTTCAAACCCGGCCCCCGGGTCCATGTCTCGGAATCCGACAAGTCACAAAACTCGAAAGCCCATTCACTCACGAGTCTAAGCATATCAATTTTATCAAAATCCGACCTCATTTGGTCACTAAAATCCTCAAAATCCACTCTCCAATTCTCAAGCCCTAAATCCCCAAATTTCTAGCTCAACCCCTAATTAGATGATAAATAAAGCCATGGATTCACAAACTTTATACCATTATGGGTTAGAATCACATACCCCAACATTGCTCCTTGAAATCCTTCAAAAAATCGCCTCTTTCCCGAGTTCCTCAAGTCCAAAATTGAATATGGAGAACAAAACCTTGAGCTGGGGTTTTTCTGCCTAGCAAAACCGCACATGCGGAACCGTATCTGCGAAGAGGGCTCCGCTTCTGTAGAATTTCATTAAAAGGCTGACTCCGCTATGCAACCTGTTGACCGCATCTGCGATCGTCGTAGGTGCGAAAACCTATCGCACCTGCGGTCCAAACACGCACTTGCGCCCCATAATCTGCTTATGCGACCATCGCAGGTGCGGGAATTTCATCGCGCCCTCTGCCCAGCTCCTTCAATCTCGCATATGCGATATCCTGCTCGCACCTGCGATGAGATATCCGCAGGTGCGATTATGACAACTGAGTTCAACTTGAGCAGTCTTCCAATTCCCAAACTTGTTCCGTTTACCACCCGAAACAACCTGAGGCCCTCGGTACCTCAACCAAACATACAAAAATATCCCACAACATCATACAAACTTAGTTAAATCATTAAATCATCTTGAACGACATTAAAAACACGAATTACATACGGATTCAAGCCTAATGAACTTCGAAACATCCAAATTCTACAAACAACGTCAAAACCTATCAAATCACATCCGAATGACCTCAAATTTTGCACCCAAGTTAGAAATGACACCACAAACTTACTCCACTTTCTGGAAATACAATCCGATCCTGATATCAAAATTTTCACTGCCAGCCGAAATCGCCAAAATTTCGATGTTAGCCAATTCAAGCCTAATTCTACTGCGGACCTCCAAATCACATTCTGGATGCGCTCCTAAGTCCAAAATCACCTAAGGGAGCTAATAGTACCATAAAAATTCAAATCCGAGGTTGTTTACACATAAGTCAACATCCGGTCAACTTTTCCAACTTAAACTTTCTCACAAGAGACTAAGTATCTCAATTCACTCCAAAACCACCCCGGACCCGAACCAACTAACCTGGTAAGTCAAAATAAAGCTGAAGAACAAAAAGTAAGCAGGAAAATGGAGGAAAAGGGCTATAACTATCAAAACGACCGGCCGGGTCGTTACATCCTCCCCCCCTTAAACAAACGTTTGTCCTTGAACGAGTGTAGAAACATACCTGGAGCGTCAAATAGGTGTGGGTATCTACTCCGCATCTTCCGCTCGGTCTCCCAAGTAGACTCCTCCACGGGCTGACCCATCCACTGCACTTTTACTGAAGCTATATCCTTTGATCTCAACTTTCGGACCTGCCGCCCCAAAATAGCCACTGACTCCACATCATAAGTCAAATCACCATCTAACTGAACCGTGCTGAAATCTAATTCATGAGAAGGATTGCCGATATACTTCTGAAACATAGAAACATGAAATACTGGATGCACACTCGATAAGCTAGGTGGAAAAGCAAGCTCATAGGCCACCTCCCCAACCCTCCGAAGCACCTCAAAAGGCCCAATAAACCGAGGGCTCAACTCTCCTTCTTCCCAAATCTCATAACACCGTTCATGGGTGAAACCTTCAACAAGACCTTCTCCCCAACCATGTAAGACACATCACGAACCTTTCTATTAGCATAACTCTTTTGTCTGGACTACGCCGCACGAAGCCGCTCCTGAATAAATTTCACCTTGTCCAGTGCATCCTGAACCAAGTCTATTCCCAAAAGCCTAGCCTTATCGGCTCAAACCAACTCGCTGGATATCTACACCGCCTCCCATATAAAACCTCATACGGAGCCATCTGAATACTCGACTAATAACTGTTATTTTAAGCAAACTCCGCGAGTGGAAGAAACTGGTCCCATTAACCCCAAAAATCAATGACACAAGCGCATAACATGTCCTCCAGTATCTGAATAGTGCGCTCGGGCTGTCCGTTCGTTTGAGGGTGAAATGTTGTGCTCAACTCAACCTGAGTGCCCAACGATCACTGCACGCCCCTCCATAGCTGCGATGTTAACTGTGTGCCTCTGTCTAAAATGATGGAAACTGGTAGCCCATGAAGGCGAATGATCTCTCTAATGTGAATCTCAGCCAACCACTCTGAAGAATAGGTAGTGCTCATAGGAATGATGTACGCGGACTTGGTCAGCTGATCCATAATCACCCAAATAGCATCGAACTTTCTCGAAGTCCGTGGGAGTCCAACTATGAAATCCATGGTGATCTGCTCCCACTTCCACTCTGGAATCTCTATCTGCTGAAGCAAGCCACCTGGTATTAAGATGCTCATATTTCACCTGCTGACAATTGAGACACCGCGCTACAAACCCAACTATATTTTTCTTCACCCCCTGCACCAATAGTGTTGTCTCAAATCCTGATACATCATTACGGTACCCAGATGGATGGAATACCGCAAACTATGGGCCTCCTCAAGAATCAGTTCCCGTAGCCTATCCACATTGGGCACAAATATCTAGCCCTACATCCTCAATACCCCATCATCACCAATAGTCACATCTCTGGCATCACCATGCTGAACTCAATTCTTGAGGACAAGCAAACATGGATCATCATACTAGCTCTCTCTGATACGATCGAACAAGGAAGGCCGAGAAAGCACACAAGCTAGAACCCAACTGGGCTCCGAAATATCAAATCTCACTAGCTAGTTGGCAAAAACCTGAACATCAACCGCAAGTGGTTTCTCCCCAACAGGAACGAATGCAAAACTACCCGTACTCACTGCCTTCCTACTGAAGGCATCGACCACCACATTGGCCTTTCTTGGGTGATACCGAATAGTAATATCATAGTCCTTTAGCAGCTCTAACCATCTCCGCTACCTCAAATTGAGATCCTTCTTCTTGAACAAGTGCTGGAGGCTACAATGATCAGTAAACACCTCACAAGACCCACCATTGAGATAGTGCCTCCAAATCCTCAACGCGTGAACAATGGAAGCCAACTTCAAGTCATGCACAGGGTAGTTCTTCTCATGGGGCTTCAACTCGAGCGAAGCATAAGCAATCACTCTACCCTCCTGGATCAAGACACACCCAATACCGATCCGAGAAGCATCACAATATACTGTATTAGAACCAGAAGCTGATGGCAGAACTAACACTGGAGCTATGGTCAAGGCAGCCTTGAGCTTCTAAAAGCTCGCCTCACATTCATCTGACCACCTGAAAGGAGCACCCTTTTGGGTCAATTTGGTCAAGGGCAATGCAATAGACGAGAAACCTGGAACGAACCGACTGTAGTAACTAGCCAAACCAAGAAAGCTCTGAATCTCTGTAGCTGAGGATGGTCTGGGCCAACCCTAAACCGCCTCTATCTTCTTCGAATCAACCTAAATACCCTCACTGGACACCACGTGCCCCAAGAACGCCACTGAACTGAGCCAAAACTCACACTTGGAGAACTTAGCATAAATTTTCTCCTCCCTCAGCCAATACAATACAACCCTCAAATGCTCGGTGTGCTTCTCCTTGATACGAGAGCACACCAGGATATCATGAATGAATACAATAATGAATGAGTCAAAGAAAGTCTGAAACATGCTATTTATAAAATGTACGAAAGCTGCTAGGGCATTCGTCAGCCCAAAATACATCACAAGGAACTCATAATGACCATATTGGGTCCTGAAAGCTATCTTTAGAATGTCCGAGTCCCTAATCTTCAACTGGTGATACCCTGACCTCAAATCAATTTTGGAGAACACCCTCGCTCCTTAAAGCTGGTCAAATAAATCATCAATACGAGGCAAGGGGTACTGGTTCTTGATTGTGACTTTGTTCAATTGCCTGTAATCAATACACATTCTTATGGTGCCATCCTTCTTCTTCACAAATAGAACTGGTGCACCCCACAGTGACACACTAGGCCGAATAAAACCCTTATCAAGGAGTTCCTGAAGCTGCTCCTTCCATTCTTTTAACTTCGCCGGTGCCATACGATACACTGGAATCAAAATGGGCTGAGTACCCCGCACCAATCAATACCGAAGTCAATATCCCTGTCCGACAGCATGCTCGGCAGGTATGCAGGAAACACATCCAAAAAATCTCTCACCATCGAAATTGAATCAATAGTAGGAGTCTCTGCACTGACATCCCTCACAAAGGCTAAATAAGAAAGACAACCCTTCCCAACCATCCACTGGGCCTTCAAGAATGAAATCACTCTACTGGGGACATAATCGATGAATTTTGCCACTCAATCTGTGGTAATCCAGGCATATCCAACATCACCGTCTTAACGTGAGAGTCCAGGATAGCATGCCACGAACACAACCAATCCATGCCTAATATCACATCAAAGTCATCCATACTAAGCAGCAACTGATCCACTCTAGTCTCCAATCCCCCAATAGTCACTACATACGACCGGTATACACTAACTACGAAAATACTATCACCCACCAGCATGGATACATGAACATATGAAATGAGAGACTCGTGGGGCATATCCAAATAATGAACAAAATAATACGATACATATGAAAAAGGTGGAACCAGGATCAAATAACACAGAGGCATCCCTGTGGAAAACTAAGATAATACTTGTGATCATAGCATTGATCGGTGCCAACTCCACACTACTATAAAGTAGGAAGAGAGGGTCGTAATAGCTTTTACCCGATATGAGGGTCAGGATCGAATTCCTCAGAGAGCTAGAAATTGGAGCTGGGTATCTATCTAGACTAGAGTCGTGTAATTGTTCTAAATGTCACTTCTAACATTTTTGGGGTTTTTAATTATAAACTACTATTATCAAACAACTAATTGAAACTAGATTATGCTACGAGATAATTGCTAAAGTTGTATATAATGGGAAGAAGGGCACTAGGATCGTGACATCACCTAGGTGGCTAATTGACGGGTAGATGTTACTAAGGTTCGATTGACTTAATTGGGGCTTATGCTATAACCGTTGCACAATTTTATCCACCTCACACCTCTCGGTAGAGAGAGTGATTTTGCCCACTTGACTCTCTCGAGACCAAACGGGTAGGATAATTAGATCAAGCAACTAGGGTTCAAGTAGGGTGATTACTCTCTCGAGGTTTAACCCGTTAATTGGGACTATCATTTTTCATGAGTCCATCCCAATTCCTTGTTGGGTCAATTTTAGAGACTTAGACTCTCTTTCTCAAGAAGAGTCAAATCCACAAAGCGCAAATCAGTGTTTGCAACCACCAATTTATAGATTAAAACATAAAATCAACCCAAATAGCAAACACCCATAGTCAATCTAACCCTAGATGGAAACACCCATCAATTACCCACACTAGGGTTGAGCCACAACCCTAGCTAATGGGTTTAGCTACTCATGCTTGAAGGAGAAAATGAAGAAATAGATGAAGAACAAGACATAATAACTAAATACTCAATTAAATTGCAAGAATCTATCGTTAATTTGAAGCTAAGATGCCAAAAATGGCTACAAAAGTCGTTCTCACGAGCGCAGTTGTGTTCTCAAGATAATAGATGACCTAAAAATTGTAAAATGTTCTATTTATACAAAGCTGGAAAAACTGGACAAAAATACCCCTGCAGGGTCAGTGCGGGCCGCACTAAATGGACCACGGCCGCACAAGGCTCTTGAAACTCAAAATTTAGCTCTCTGAAGTTGGGCTCCGCGGACCGCGTAAAATGGACCACGACCACGGAGGAAGCTGGCGCGGTCCGCGGACCGCATGGGTGTGGACTCTGAAAACTTCAACTCTCTGAATCTCTATTCCGCGGACCGCACAAAATTGACGTGCGGCCGCGGAGCCTTCACCGCGGACCGCGAGATATGTACCACGGCCGCATTGCCCTTAAGCCCAGTTTGCCAACTCTCTGAATCTCCTAGTGCGGCCGCATACCAATTTGCGCGGTCCGCACTAGGCCTTCTTCCCTTAGATTTCTTGGTCTTTGATACTTGAACAGGTTTCACTCCTTTTTGAGCCGATCTTTGACATTTCGTCACTTTGTCGATCAAACCTGCAAACAAGCACAACCTGTGAGCCTTTTGGGACTATTTTGTACAAATATATGATCAAAGCATAGGCAAGTAGGGGCTTAAAACATGTTAAAATCCTAACTTATCAACTCCCCCAAACTTAAACCTTTGCTTGTCCTCAAGCAAACAAAGTAAGACCCATCCCTTAAAGGAAAGTCTAAGTATTTCCAGCTGTCCTAAAGTATCCTCAACAAGCATCAATTGGGACTAATAATTGCCCTCAATTCGAATGAATCATTAACGACTTTTAACCTTTGACAAACCATGGATCAAGTGTGACATAAGAGCATCAAGAGTTGACTCAACACATCAACGAACTCTTTTACTTACTTTGGTCATTGTGGAACCCAAACTCACACATCCTCAATTATCCCTAGGCGAACCTCACCTTTTTAGAGTACTGACACGCAAATCGAGGTTAATGGGAATTCACTCATCTCTCTCAAGAAAAGGTCGCAAGTCCGGCTCTAAGTACCATATGCTTGCCCCTTATGTAAGTATCCACTAATGTAAGCTTCATTCGACTCAAGATCATATAGGGATTTTGTGGAGTCATTGTGAAGGCTTTTGGGTGAGAGTAGGACATGTTTTTGTTCAAGTGGCTTCAATCTTCCCTTAAGCACTTCTTTTGATTCATTTGGCACAATTCACTTGACTCTTTGAGTCATTTCACCTCTTCCAAGGGGTTAGAGAGACACATTGTGACTCTTTCTTATGCATTTCAATTTTTTTCTCCTTTTTCAATTTTTCCACACCTTTCTTTCTTTTACTTTTCTTGAATCCCTTCTTATTCTTTCTCACTCTGAGCATTCTTTTTGTCTTTGTGCTTCTCTTTCTTTATCATTGCCTTTCATTTTCTTCATTTTTTTGCCTCATACCACTTTGTTGTTATCCTTGTCTCTCCCCCAAACTATGCTTTTGACATGTGCTCAAGGAAAGATCGGGTGCCAAGAGAGGGTATCTTTTAGAACGGGTATAGGCTTGTAACATGGTTCTTGAAAGAAAAAGGTCTAAGGCTCAAAAGGGTTAACTAGGGATCATATCATTGGTAGGCTATGGAATTTGTTCAACTATCATTTGGATCAAGGAGGGCCTATTATCACTTCTCAAGTCAAATTTCACTTAGGATTTCGCCTCAACAAACATTCTGGGCAAGTTCTAGACCAATGGCTCGGGACTTGGACTCGCAATTCGATTTCTCACCACACAAGCTAAGGGATTGCTGAAGACATCGAGTCGGGGGCCCACAACAACCTTAGACATGATTTGAGCACACAATGGTCCCGAAAGAACCACTTGATGGATATTGGCAAACGCAAGAGTCTCAAGGCCACGACTTTCACCATCCTAAACACAACATTTTTGTCTTTGACCATGGGATCAAAGGCAAATGTGCTAGGCCCAAGTGAAGCTTTGCTTGAGGTACTCTTAACCATAAACTACCAAAAACAAAAATAAAAACGGACTCAAACCCTTAAGAAGGTTGTCACGCCATCTATCATTGGGAAGAGCCACCCGGTTCACACAATGCTCCACCTTTGGAAAGAACCGTGGCATTAAGAAAACCAAAGGCTTATTAAAAACGTCAAAACAAAACAAAAAGCTACGAGCCTATATAAGAAGCTAAAAATGAACAATTTTTTTTTTACAAAAAAAAGAAAATAGAATGAATATGTACAAACGGAGAATGAATATACAACGGGGAGTAAATATATACAATAATGTAACTTTATATACAGACCCAGAAAGAAGATAAAAAGTACGATGAATGTAACTAAATGTAAAGTTATATACAGGCCAACAGAAAATCAAAAGAAAGCATAAAATAGTATCAATTTTTACAGTCATCCAAAAATGAAGGGCGCACCCCCTCGAATAAAAGCTGGCATTGTCCCTAATGCCAACTAACAAAATATGCATCAAAAAGTATAGGGAAAGGATATGAAGACTCCCTAAGCCGTGTCCGTCTGCATGGGATCATCTGTGGTCCCCGGGTCCTCTGTATGCGCGGGAAACTCAGACTGGTTCCTGGTCTCCTACTGCTCAACTGATGGGACTGGGGCCTGGACCTGGACAGGCTGAATATCGGGGGCATCCTGTGGCTAACTGGAGGAGGCCTCCGGTGGGTCTGCCAACTGGATGATCACCTCATCTGCACTGGGGAGCTTCCTCTTCTTCCTAGGAAGCATCTGTGTGTGTTCCTGCTGTGGCTCTGCTGCTGGTACTGCTGCTGGAGCTGGATCCTCAAATAATTAATCTAAAGGCAGCTGGTTTGCCTTCAGTCTCTCTACATCCGCCCTGAGCTCCTTCACGGACTCCCTGGAAGCCCGTGTCTTGCGCAGCTTCTTGTGCTCCTTGGCAAGCTCTTTGAGAGCCTTGCCATATGAAGCCACTGCCTTCACTAACTCGGCCTGGGTTCTGAGGATCTTCTTCTGGTTATCAAGCAGCTTCTTCAAAGCATCCTCTATAGACTGTGGGACCTAAACTGGCGGAGGAGCCGACTTAGCTGGAATGGTGGAGGTCAAAGTGGACAACTTGGATGAAGCAGTATACATCCAGTTGTTCAGGCTCTGAAGTGTCTGGTGCAGCCTGTGGGCAGTGATAGGATGGGCCCGGGAAGATGGAATCCCCGGGTCAGCTGAAGTAGAAGGACCAGTAGTAGTGGAACTCCTGGAGGCAGCTCAACAGTGGTGGAGGCAGGCTCACTGGAGGGCTCTACCGCAACCGGCTTTTCAGACTTGCCAGTTGGAGCAGAGGCAGGCGGCTTGTAATTCTTGTCCTTGGGGTTGTCCGACCCCTTCAAACTGTACCATGAAAATGGAGCCACAGGGTTGACCTTGATATCTAAATCTCTCTTCTCCACCTTTAGGTCCCGAAAATACATAGTAAGGGTGTTAGGAAAAGGATAGTTCCGGTCATGCTCAACCCCCACTGCAGAAATGACACGGGACATCACATTGCCCACGTTGATAGGATAGCCCGCCATAATAGATGCAACAAGCACAGCCCGGGCAAGTGGAATAGTCTGATCATGGGTAGTGGGGTCAAGTCGGCTGCACACAAACGTCAACCACCCCCTAGCCTCAAAGTTAAAAGTCTTCCGAGAAATCTTGGTCCCTGCTTGCAACCACTCTGGAACAGCACCCGGGTTTGCCAGGTATGAAGCTAACCACGGACGAACCTCTTCGCCCATTGCCAATTTTTCGTTGTAAAGGGTCTCATCTTCGTCATCGAACCCCAAGTACTCATTAAGTGCCTTCCCAATAAAATAACACCTTTTTGTTCCGCACTTTGGTCACTTTAGTGCCCTTCAAGATGTGGGCCACGTTGCTATAGAACTCCTTGACCATGTGCTCATTTGCCTTTACACATTCACTCTGAAAATGCGCCCAACCCACTCGAGTGTGAAACTGTCTATGCACATTTGGGTGTAGGGGAAGAAGGTCCCGCTCAACAAAAATCCTCTCAAGAATCAGCTTCTGTGTTGGCCACCATTCCCTAAACTTGTGGAACGCTACCTGACTGACGAATCTATCCTCCCAAGCTGTGGGATTTCTAGTTCGGTCAACACCCCCAACTTGAGGTTCCCCACCCCCTTGTGCCTCCTCCTCTTCTCCTTCTGCACTCTCCCTGGGGTGGGGGGGGGGGGGGGGGGTGGAGTATTCCCCACTACCGGATGCCGAGCCTTCAGATGAGTCATTCACAACATTGATTGGCTGTCAGACAGTGGGTGAAGGCGGAGGAGTATCATCAGTTAATCAAAGGTCGGTGACAATGTGAGTTGGGACTGAGTCTGAGGAGATGTCTTGAGAGGGCACATACTCACTCCCAGAAGAATCGGAAGCAACTTTATCTATAGCTTTTATCAACATCCTGGTCTTTTTGATGTTTTCCCAAGCTTGGGGAGTGAGTTTTACCACCCTCTTTCCTTTGCCCCCCGGGAGGAACCACCTCTCTCGGGTTGTTTTGTTCCTTTGCCTCCTTGTTTTCTAACCATCGTCTGCAAACACACACATCTAGCTTTGTTAGTATCAGCAGAGGCAGTGAATTAGTTGTGGAAAATGAACAGAAGCAAACAGTTGGAGAACAGTGCACCTCGGTCCGCACTAAAAGGAGTGCGGCCGCGCTGGAGCCACCGCGGACCGCATTAAATCCACCGCGGTCCGCACAGGGCAGGGTCTAAAAAACTACTTCTCTGAAGCTCATCACCGCGGCCCGCACAAAAAGGTACCGCGGTCGTGGCGGGTCAGCGCGGACCGCACAAAATGCAATGCGGCCGCGCTGGCATAGGGCATTTCTTAGAACATAAGCACTGCGGACCGCACAAAAAGAACCGCGGTCCGTGGAGGGTGCTGACTTAAGGCACTGAGTTAGTGTTTAAGTTTTTGTTGAAATACAGTTCAAATCATCACCTACTTTGTCCCTACTCAGTTTTTCCACTCATTATGCACATCAATCACACAAAAACCAGTATTTAAAACTAACCTAAGCTAATCAAATAGAGAAAAATGAGAAAAAGAAGAAGCTATGGGCTACTGATCATGAAAATAAAAGGAAATTATAAAATGAAACAAAGAAAAATGGATGAAATGTTACCAGATATTGATAAGGAGTGAAGACACACAGTACAAGTATGCTATTACGCAGAAAAGAGGAGATGAACAGTGAATTTTAGTCTCCGAGAGCTTAGGGTTCGAAAAGGGTAAAAGGAGACCCTTGAGGTCTATTTATTGAATAAACAGTGGGACCCAGCCTTACCTACCAGCGCGGCCGCACAAAAAGGACCGCGGACCGCGCTGGGTTTGCTTAGAAGAAGCTTGAGAAGGCAACCTCCGCGGTCCGCACAAAACAGACCGCGGTCGCGGAGGTCCACCACGGACCGCACTAAATGGAATGCGGCCGCGGTGGCAAACATCAGAGAGCACCTCAAATGGCATTCACCAGTGCGGACCGCACAAAATGCAATGCGGCCGCACTGGCAACTTCAGAGACTGTTCATTTTGTCCAACATGTTTTGCACTACATCAACACAATCCCTGCAACATCTCACAACTAATTAGTCCAAAAATCAAACCTAAACTACAAAGAAAACCAAAGAAAACAAGAAGAAAAAGACATGGGTTGCCTCCCAAGAAGCGCCTGATTTAACGTCGCGGCACGACGCATGTTACCATCACATCACTTCAAATCAAGAAGCGCCACCACGTGGCTCTCATCAAGCTCTCCAAGAAGAAGTAACAGGCACGCCCAGCCAGTTGGGTTAGCATCCGATCAATGAATGGCAAGGGATAAAGATCCTTATGGGGCACTCTGTTCAATTTCCCATAGTCTATGCAACCTTGCCAACCTATGACTGTTCTTTTTGGAATCAACACATTATGAGGATATGTCACCATTGTATGCACTGCTTCATTTAAACTTCTTTGATGCTCCAAGGAAGGCATTGTATCATCCTCCAAGAGAATTTCGGGCTTAAAGATTGTGGGGCTGAGGTGTGGAAGAAGTGGTTGTATTACCAACACCGGTGCCTCCTCAAATGTTGGCTTTGTTGGTGGAGTTTCCCAGGTTACAAAAGTTTCCAGGTTTTCAAGATCCAAAGACAATTTACTGGGCTCACCAGATTCCATAACATGTAGAGCATCTATGCACTTTTCTTTACTTGCATCATCGTTGACATCCCGATTTAGAGACACGACCACAAGGGGGTCTTCACATTAACCATAAAACTTGTATCATCCACAATCACAGCTGTGACAAGGTCTACAAATGAGCACACTTCGGTGCGATTGGGTTGCTTCATGGACTTGAAAACATTAAAGACAACCTTTTCATCACCCACTCTAAAAGTTAGTTCACCCGCTTCAACATCAACCAATGCTTTCCCCGTTGCAAGGAAAGGTCTCCCTAGAATAATCGGGACCTCATAGTCCACTTCACAATCCAAAATCACAAAGTCCGCCGGTAGGATAAACTTGTCCACCCGGACAAGCACATCATCAACTATACCCAAAGGAAGCTTCATTGATTTATCTGCCATCTGTAATCTCATGGAAGTTGGCCTTGGTTGCCCAATACCCAGGGTCTTGAAAACTGAGAAGGGCATTAAATTGATGCTTGCCCCAAGATCACATAAAGCTTTGGCAAAGTCTGCACTACCATTGGTGCAAGGGATAGTGAAAGCACCAGGATCCTCTAATTTTTGGGCCATTGAATGAACTATCGCACTGACTTGGTGAGTCATCTTTATTGTTTCACAATCCATAGAACGCTTCTTGTAACCAAATCTTTCATGAATTTCGCATACCCGGGCATTTTCTCCAAAGCCTCCACCAAAGGCACGTTGATGGAAAGCTCTTCATCATGTCAATGAACTTTTTGAATTGATTATCACTTTTCTGCTTGGCTAGCCTCTGAGGATAGGGGGGAGGTGGTCTAGGCAAAGGTGCCTTGACTTTTGGCACCTCCGGCTCCGGCATGTCTACTATGTGCTCCCTAGACGGGTTCACGGCCTCTTGAGTTTTCACCTCGGCCTCATCAATGTCAATCCTCACATCATTGTTCACATCATTCTCTACCACATCTTCAACTACCAAAGGAATATCATTTTCTTGCAACTCAACATAATCATCCACAACTTGCTTATTTTTCGAGGCATGCACATCACCGCCTCTCCCACTTCTTGTTGTAACCGCCATCACATGATTGTTCCCACCCTTAGGGTTCACTACCGTATCACTTGGTAGAGCACCCTTTGGGCGAGTATTCAACGATTGAGAAATTTGGCCTAATTGCACCTCTAAATTCCGAATGGAGGTATTGTGGGAAGCCAATTGAGCATTGGAATCTTGGTTCTTCTTCATCATTTGTTCGAACATCATTTCTATTCTTCCCATATCATTACACGAAGAACTAGATCCTTGAGAAGGGAACGGGGGTGGATTGTTCGGTTGTTGGTACATGGGGGGCCTTTGAAAGCCTTGCCCCATATTGCCTTGGTTTCCATTGTTGTTCCAATTACCTTGACCGTTGTTGTTCCAATTGTTGTTATTTCCATTCCACTGCCCTTGGTTGCCTTGATTGTTGTTCCCCCAATTTCCACCTTGGTAGTTGTTGTTCCAATTACCACCACCTTGTTGATTGCCCCAATTTCCTTGGGGCCGCCATTGTTGATTTGAAGAGTTGCCTCGATTGCCTTGATAGTTATTGACATATTAAACTTCTTCGCTTAGCTCATCATAACACTCATTTGAAAAACCACCACCGTCATCATATTGATCACAATTTCCTTGAGGTTGTTGCCCTTTTTGCCTTCTCTTAAGCATATTCACTCCTTCCATGACATTGACTTGGCGAGGATTTTGGACTTGTTGTAATTGCGCCTTAGCCAATTGATTCATAGTGGTAGTAAGCTCGGCAATAGCTTGACCATGGTCATACAACTCCTTGTGCAAATGGATCACCGTAGGGTTGCCTTGAGGAACATTGGCCCTACTTTGCCAAGCCGGAGAAGTGTCAGCCATCTCTTCAAGAATATCACAAGCTTCATTGTAAGGAAGCTTCATAAAGTTGCCTCCAGCCAACTGGTTCACAATGCATTGATTAGTGGTGTTGATGCTCCGATAAAAGGTTTGTTGAATCATTGCCTCGGTCATATCGTTGTTTGGGCATACTTTCACCATTGTTCTAAACCTCTCCCATATTTCATGCAAGGGTTCCGTTGGCTCTTGCTCGAAGGCCAAAATTTCATCACGAAGCGCCACCATGTGACTCTACGAAAAGAACCTGGAAATAAACTTGTCCGCCAATTCATCCCACGTAGTGATGGAATGATTGGGGAGCCTTTCTAACCAATCCAACGCTTTACCCCGAAGAGAAAATAGGAAAAGCCTCAATCTCAATGCATCCTCGGACACGTTTGTTTGCTTGCTACCCCAGCATGTATCTACGAACCCCTTCAAGTGCTTGTAGGCATTTTGATCGGAGGCGCCCGTAAAATATCCTCGTTGCTCGAGCAAGGTCAACATGACATTTTTGATTTGAAAGTTCCCCGCCCGGATTCGGGGAGGAACGGTGGCACTCGCATATTCTTGATTTGGTAGCACCCGTGGAACCACTCTTGGAGGTAGCGGAGGAGGGTCTGGAACATTGTCATTAGCATTGGCCTGGCGGCCTTGTTGTGGTCCTGGAGGTACAAGAGGCACCTCATCATCTCCAATATCCTCAACCTCCTCCCCCGCAAGCACGTTTCCAAGAGGGTCATTCGCGTTTAAAGCCATTGGGTACCTGTAGTAATCACACACACAATTTAGTAGATAAGAAGGAAAGAAGAACAACACACAAAACTAACTAAATAGATAGCCAAAACCGTTAGCTCCCCGGCAACGGCGCCAAAAAGTGATCGCTGCCAACTCCACACTACTATAAAGTAGGAAGAGAGGGTCGCAATAGCTTTTACCCGATATGAGGGTCGGGATCGAATTCCTCAGAGAGCTAGAAATTGGAGCTGGGTATCTATCTAGACTAGAGTCGTGTAATTGTTCTAAGTGTCACTTCTAACATTTTTGGGTTTTTCAATTATAAACTACTATTATCAAACTACTAATTGAAACTAGATTATGCTACGAGATAATTGCTAAAGTTGTATCTAATGGGAAGAAGGGCACTAGGGTCGTGGCATCACCTAAGTGGCTAATTGACGGGTAGATGTTACTAAGGTTTGATTGACATAATTGGGGCTTATGCTATAACCTGTCACACCTCCTATTTACCTACACCCCCGGAAGGGGTATAATAAAGGGAGTTTTTCCAATTAAAGGACAATCGAAACGGGATTTGTTATTAAGATTCAGAGTCGCCACTTGGGAGATTTATGGTGTCCCAAGTCACCGGTTGAATCCCGAATCGAGGAAAAAATGACTCTGTTTAACAGTCCGCGAACCAGAAATCCGAGTAAGGAATTCTGTTAACCCGGGAGAAGGTGTTAGGCATTCCCAGGTTCCGTGGTTCTAGCACGGTCGCTCAACTGTCATATCCGGCTTAATTATCTGATTTTGTACAATTATGAACCTATGTGCAAATTTTAACTTTTTAACCGCTTTTATTCACATTTTTTAAAAAGAAGATTGTAACATCGTTAAAACACGTCTCGAACCATGTCACATAAATGCACCCGTGATTTTTGACATATTTTAACTTCGTTGGGATTTAAACAAAGAGAATCGCCACTTTAGCTCAAATGAGCCTACTGCATATAACCAGATGAATCCTTATTAACAAACATAGGGCAACAGCTAAACAACAAAACTCTCAAGAACCAAGCCGAACACATATAAGAACATGGACTACTAGTAATCAAGGCTGTTGCAAGCCAACAGTGCATAAATTTACACTCAAAGTTGTGCAAATAGACTACCTGGGCAGTGCAAACGAGGCAGACTTCCAGCAGGGCCCAATAGTTCAGACAACTGTCCGAAATATTGCCTGCTTTCGATTCAAATTACTGCTCTAATTGGCTTCTTCAGCAGCTCGGAAGAACAGAACTCTCATAATGGTAATAAAGGCAGGCAAGTTTCTAACAAGAGAAGGAAAATAGAGCCAATACGAACATATAAAATCAGTGAATGCTAAAGAACAATTCCAGAATTCAATTGACACTTAAACTCGACTGCACAACTGGAAAGAGGTATATGACTGTTTGGGATTATCTTTCATTTGCAAATAATAAAAAAAAACTGGTATAAATCAGTGCAAGAGCAGGACAGAGAGGATCGAAATACCAATAAACTTAAGCAATCGGACCAATTGTGACTTAACTTCAACTAAATCAATCCAGCAACAGATACTCATTTCCATTCAACTACGACATCGAATTTCCAAATAACTTTAGCAACAGCTAGTAACAACTAACAGAAGTTTGGGAATCGAAACATGAACCTAGCCGCAAAGATTCAAACATGAACATGAGCCAGATTCCAAACCATGTCAAAGAAGCACAGATGGATTTTTATCGACAAATGAGTTAGGACAGTTCCAGACTCGAACCATTAAGAAACAGACAGACAAACTCAGAATACCAACTCAAAGCTCAACCAAGCATCCTAAAATTGTTCAGTTATATTTTACTTCTCAGGTTTGGTTCAAACAAACAAACATTTCAACTCACGCAATATAGAAAAATAAGAGAGTTTGGAAGTGAACCTGAAAATAAACTTTTGATTAATGCAATTGAAGGGTTACAACAATTCTCAGAGGAAGCGAGTCCAAACAGAGATCGCAACGAACTCGCGGGTCAGCAGCTAAGCGAACATCTTTGGAGCAACTCGAAACCAACAGCATTCAGTCAACTTCCATTAACTCAAAATAAAATTCAGAACAACGAACTTACACTTCAAGTTCAAACCAGATTCACCATGTGAAGAATGAAAATTTTTGAATTTCAAAATATAGAGAACAAAGAGACTCAGATTAATGACCAAACGAAAATCAGATTTTTTGTATTTTTTCTTTATAGTAACTGAAATTAAACTAAGATGAACAATAGAGAAGAAGAAAGACTTTTTAGAACCCTCATTTTTCCTCTCAAAAATTTTTACCCCTCAAGAAATCTCCCTTAATTTCTGAAAATCCTTACCTTATATAGCCTCCGAAAAAATCTCGATTCTTTTCCTTCTTATTCGAAAATCCCCCAAATCCGAAAAAATCCACCCTCTCACAAAGAATCTCTCTGAAATCAACTAATTTGGGATAGATGGACGAAGAGGATTACACCTCACTAATCCTACGACCCCCATCAATCCTTCGTTTGTTGGAGAGAGATGAAGCATGCGAGGTTCGAGTGAGAGGAAACGATGAGGAATATTCGTGTCAGAAATCGTTAGAATGGTAAGAGGAGAGATGGAGGAACGCGTGGGGAAAGATTTGGGATCACTCGCCATGGATTTGGCGAGTTGAGACGCGGCTTTGTGAAGGAGACGATGAACAGTGTGCGTCTTTGGGGATTTAGGGATTTTCGGGGGCTCCGTATGACTGTATTAGCGTGTGTATATTTGAGAATGGGTCGGGTTTGGAGGGTATCTGGGCCGGATCTGAACGAGAATTTAACTGGGTTGGGGTCTTTGAGTCGTGTTGGACAGGTTTAGGGGTGGATTTGGCCCAAATTTTGTTCTCATTATTCGTTTTCTACTTCTTTTCTTTTTAATGCCATTTCTTTTATTTTCCAAAATTCTTTTCTTCACTTTTTTTTTTAAAATTAAAAATAACACCTAAATTAATCCCTAAATCAAATTGTCCTATCATGTTAAATTAACTACTACATCTAACACTTATTACACCTAATTAAAGCCAAATTAAAGAGGAATGCCAAAATTCCAAACTAAAATTAAAGTGTGAAAGTAAACTATTTTTGTGATTTTCCTTTTCTATAAAAGACCTAATTTAATAATTAACCTTAAAATGTGAAAACAAATCCTAAAATGCAAATGCATGGTATTTTTGTATTTTCAATGACTTAATAAAATTAAACATGCGCGGACAAATGCAAACAAAAAGCTACAAAAACCTATGAATTTGCAAATGATGGAAAAATTCATTTTTATTTTGAATTTATGAGAGTAATTCATATAGGGAAAAAATCATGTGCTCACAGCTGCCCCTCTTTGCTCGGAAACACGAAGAGTTTTCGTGCAAAGATAAGTGAGCGGATACGAGCGATTTTTGCCCGTTTGAATACTCCGTGTGAAGCATTTTTGAAAGATTTGACCGCACCCTGCTTCTGAGGTTGCCTACATATCCTTGGCTAAAAAGGAATCATGTCAGTGTAGTTCGGGAATGTCTGGTAGCTGGGACTACCATGAAGCTGTGATTTCACTGTTGCTGGTGCTACTACTACTGCTTACTGAACCTCCTTATTACACCATGTCAAAATAAAGAGAAGTTAGACTAAGCTATGATCTATGAATTACAAAAATCCTATCTAGATCTTCAACTTGCTCTTGTGTTGCCTTGAACTTGTATTCTTCCGATGGAATTCTTGCGTTGTTGCCTTGAATTGTGATCGGAGAAGTTTTACCATTCCTCCGAGTGATGCTTGACTGCTGAAATTTGAAATATATGCCTCCATTCTCCAGGCGGGCTCCTGATTGCTGACGCTTGAAAAGTATTCCCTTATTCTCCAGGTGGGCTCCTGACTGCAACAAAATAAACAAACAACGAAATTTTCTGCCCCAGTTTGGTAACTGGGTACAGCATGTTATCAAATATTAAAAATTAAGAGCTAAAATTTGAATTGTACTTCCCTTGTTCTCCAGGTGGGCGCATGCTTGCTGACGCTTGAAAAGTATTCCCTTGTTCTCCAGGTGGGCTCCTGATTGCTGAACTTGAAAAGTATTCCCTTGTTCTCCAGGTGGGCTCCTGACTGCAACAAAATAAACAAACAAAGAAAATTTTCTGCCCCAGTTTGGTGACTGGGTACAGCATGTTATCAAATATTAAAAATTAAAAGCTAAAATTTGAATTGTACTTCCCTTGTTCTCCAGGTGGGCGCCTGATTGCTGAAGCTTGAAAAGTATTCCCTTATTCTCTAGGTGGGCTCCTGATTGCTGAACTTGAAAAGTATTCCCTTGTCTCCAGGTGGGCGCCTGATTGCTGAACTTGAAAAGTATTCCCTTGTTCTCCAGGTGGGCTCCTGATTGCTGAACTTGAAAAGTATTCCCTTGTTCTCCAGGTGGGCTCCTGACTGCAACAAAACAAGCAAAGAAAATTTTCTGCCCCAGTTTGGTGACTGGGTACAACATGTTATCAAATATTAAAAATTAAAAGCTAAAATTTGAATTGTACTTCCCTTGTTCTCCAGGTGGGCGCCTGATTGCTGAAGTTTGAAAAGTATTCCCTTGTTCTCCAGGTGGGCTCCTGATTGCTGAACTTGAAAAGTATTCCCTCGTTCTCCAGGTGGGCTCCTGACTGCAACAAAATAAACAAACAAAGAATATTTTCTGCCCCAGTTTGCACTAGGAAGATTTGTGAGTTGTTAGCAAAATATAGATCGCCTAAGTTATTGATACAATGATAAGAGTAAAACTAAAGACTTGATTGGAATGTACGTCTCTTGTGAGTAAAACCAAGGACATTTGACTAGCAAATTCATCCGACTATGTCTTCTATCTTAGGAGAAAGATTCATCAGACTAAGAGTTTAGATCCTAGGAGAAAGTTTATCAGACTAGGTTACTAATTTTGTTATCTTAGGAGAAAGATTCATCAGACTAAGTCATTTATCCTAGGAGAAGATTCATCAGACTAGGTTGTCTATCTTAGGAGAACAATTCATCAGACTAAGATTTAGATCCTAGGAGAAAGTTCATCAGACTAGGTTTTCTATCTTAGGAGAAAGATTCATCAGACTATGATTTTGATCCTAGGAGAAAATTCATCAGGCTAGGTTGTCTATCTTAGGAGAAAGATTCATCAGACTAAGATTTTGATCCTAGGAGAAAATTCATCAGACTAGGTTTTCTATCTTAGGAGAAAGATTCATCAGACTAAGATTTTGATCCTAGGAGAAAATTCATCAGATTAGGTTGTCCATCTTAGGAGAAAGATTCATCAGACTAAGATTTTGATCCTAGGAGAAAATTCATCAGACTAGGTTTTCTATCTTAGGAGAAAGATTCATCAGACTAAGTTTTGATCCTAGGAGAAAATTCATCAGACTAGGTTGTCTATCTTAGGAGAAAGATTCATTAGACTAAGATTTTGATCCTAGGAGAAAATTCATCAGACTAGGTTGTCTATCTTAGGAGAAAGATTCATCACACTAAGATTTTGATCCTAGGAGAAAATTCATCAGACTAGGATAAAATGTGAAAAGCAATGGCAGCATTTTGTGCATGCTAACAAGCCAGGCAAGGGCGAAGATTTGAGAAACTTCCCTTTTGTCGGTTCTCCTCTTCTTCCTTTTCTTTTCTTTCTTTTTGTTCTTATTGTTGAACCAACTTTCTTGCACTGCTTTGTTCCTGTTTCAAACAAAGAAAGCTTGTGAGTTTAAAATGTGGTGGTTAGTTTGTGGCCTTGAACATTGAGGCTGGCTGCTTCTGCATTTGCCAAGATGACTGATTTCCACCTGAAGACCTTGCTTGTTCCCGATATCCTCTACTTGTTGCATTGCATGAACTGGCATCCCCCAACCCTTTATGTCTCATATGAATCCCAAAGCACGTCTATGGTGTTCTTTCTTGACTTAATCACTGGCCTCGGCCTTGATGTTGTATTGTTCCTTCACTTGCCTTGATAACCGATTCTCACTTGGAGACCTTGCTAACCACTTTTCTTAGCGCAGAAAATACCTCTGATCCGTTCACCAAGAACCCTCCATCTGATATGTACCAAACCTTTCATGTTTCAATGAAAATACCTTTGATCTATTCACCCCAACCTCTTCGTTTGTTGCATTGTTCATGAATTGACAAATACCAAGCCCTTGCATTTCACAAGGATCCCAAGGCATGTAGATTGTTGCAACTCAGTGTGCCTGCTGTTTTTCCTAACTTATGACGATTTGATATGCTGGCCAAATCCTGTTTTGTTCAATTGAAAAGCTGGTGGCAGATTTTGAAGTTATTTCTCACTTGTTATGACCGAATTGACTCAGGATGAGGAAGTAAACAAAAGTAGGAGGAATAGAGTAAAGGATAATGGAAAGAGACGATTCCTAACAAGAAACCTACGGAGTAGCAACCCATCGGATGTGGATACCGACTCTGACGACCTTGACATGCACCTGCAACCTACTCTGTTTAGCAAATCTGATGTTCGGCTCTTGTTGTACCTCTTCGCCGTGAAACTGGGCTTCAATGCTCCGCTTGCCCGATCTGAATCACAATCCTTTTTCGACTTGTGGTGCCCGTAGGTTTTCACCATCAAGCCTCTCTCATTTCGGTCTTTTTCTCAACTCACCATTGCCTTATGGTGCCCATGAAGGTTTTCACCAATAAGACTCTCTCATTATGATTTCTCTCAGCTTTCATCGCCTTGCGGTTCCCGTGAGGGTTTTCATTGATAGGGCTCTCTCATTTTTCATTTCCCTTGTTTGGACCGGAGTGTTGCCCCTGATATGGTCCACCTCTACTCGCTTGACTCGGCATCTCTCGAAGATTGGTCGGAAGGTCTTTCTTTGGACCGTAATGTGGGCTTTTGGATAGGGTTAGAAAGAAGGGGTAAAAAAGGCTCAAAACAATTCAACATGGGTTCAAAATTACAACTTTCGGAATCAGATTTCTCACAACAACCACAACTTCTGCCCCAGTTTCTTTCTTGGGGAGTTTTGGATTTTATTTGGTGTGACTGAACCTCAGAGAGAGGCTGCCTACGTACCCTTTCGGGATCAAGTCAAACGTAGTTCAGGACATAAAATTACTTCGTTGTTGCGATCTTTCTTTTCCACTTTTCTTTTCTTTCTTTTCATTTCTTTCCTTTTCCTTTTCTTTTCTTTTCTTTTCTTTTTCTTTTCTCTTCTTTTTTCTTTTCTTTTCTTTTCTCTTCTTTTCTTTTCTTTTCTTTTTCTTTTCTTTTCTCTTTTCTTTTCTTTTCATTTCTCTTTTTTCTTTTCTTTTCCACTGTTTTTGTCTTGTTTCTCCACTTACTTTCCCCGCCCGGGCTTACGAGTTTTATTATTGATTTCGAAAGAGGGGTATGCAAGAAAATAACTGAGGCTCAAATGGGTAACAAAGGATAAAGTGTTTGGATGGCGGAACAAAATGCCTTCGTCATTCCAATCTCCAAAACATGCCAAGTACAAACTACACAATTAAACAAACATGAGGAAAACGTACGTAACATCTTTTGATTTCACCAGAATTACTAACCATACCCACACATTTGCCTTCTACATTTGTCAATTACCCAGCACCATTGGACAACAATCTCGGTACCACGAATGGCCCCTGTAGACTTGGGGGCAAACTTGCCTTTGGTTTCAAACCGATGTGGCATGATGCATTTCAACAGTATTTCTTTATGTTCCGTCTGCCCCCAGTTTCACACAATTGGGCTCGAAGTGATCTCAAAATGCCCTTACTTATTTCCCTCGAATGTCCTTACATTTTCAACATTGTTTCATCGCTTCATTACTAAACTGACTTTTAAAAACCAGGCTGAGAATTATGCGTGCATGTCATGTCACCAGAACCAGCATGAAAAGAATTGTAAAAGGAGAAAAAACTAAACAAAATGACTAGAAATGGCAGGAAACAGAGAATTGCATTAGACTGACGGTGAAAGGGTTTAAACAACATAACAAACAAACAAACCTAGACAGCACTAAACAAGCTATTACGGCGAAGTGAAAAGATAGAAGGGTTTGAGTCACAAGACAATATCCGGATTACAACCCTAAAAATAACCCGGACAACAGAAATGACAACAAAATAAACCACCAAAACTCCAAGAGATGGAGCGTCTTCCCAATTACCAAGCACGGCGTCTTAGCCACTGAATTTCACACCAAGATTGCTGGAATTTTCACAAGACCATCACATTGTTCTGAGCAAACTGCTTCTGGGTTTCTTCTACCGGCTCCTTCTCACAATGAATCATACCCACCATATGCGTCTCATTGTGCACAGGAGATGGATCTTGGCCAGTGTTTGTTGCATCTGGATTTTGCACGACGATGTCGCCTGCATCAATAAGCTTTTGAATTGCATTCTTCAGATTCCAACATTTCTCTATGTCGTGCCCCAGGGCACCTGAGCAGTATGCGCACTATTGAGAAGGATCGAACTTCTTTGGAGGAGGGTTCGGCGCTTTTATCTGAATCGGCTTCAACATGTCCAGTGTCCTTAACCGCTGAAACAGACTGGCGTATGATTCTCCCAACGGAGTGAAGGCTTTCTTCTTTCGTAACCTCTTATTCTTAAATGCTGGATTGGGCCGAAAACCTGATCCGGGGTGTTTTTGGGAAGCTCGCAGGGGTAGATGGGCATTATTTTGAGCTGGGTACTGTGATGTGCGACTTTGGGATTTCTGTGGAGAGAAGTAGCATCGGGGTGGGTCCTCTAGTGCATGAGGACGATGTCGAGGCTGGAAGTGTCGATCAGGAAAACCTGTCGGATCGTCTTTTCTGTTCCTTTTTCTTCCAACCAAGCTGAATGGAATGTTTTGAATGGCTTCCGAACAGCTCACGATTTTGCCTGACTTGATCCCTTCTTCTACTAGTCCCATTTTTAACACATCATTGAAAGGTTTTCCCAAGGCCGGGATCAAATGACAGTAGTAGGTGGGTCCCTGGGACTGTAGAAAAAGCTTAACCATTTCTTCTTTGCTGATCGGGGGACGGACTCGAGCAGCTTGCTCCCTCCATCTGAGCCCAAACTCATTAAAGCATTCCTCCGGCCTCTTTTCCATCTTAGATAGCAAGGTGCGGTCTGAGGTAACCCTCGATTTGCATTGAAAGTATCGGACAAAGTCTTGAGCCATGTCACCCAATGTAAGCCACTCATCGACATTTTGACGACCATGCTAGTCCAAAGCTGCCCCAGTTAGGCTTTCACTGAAATATGCCATCATCACGTCATCTTTCTCTCTAACAATCCTCATTTCGTTGCAATAGACCCTCAGGTTGGGCTAGCGGATCTCTACGCCCATCATACAAGTTAAATTTTGGTACTTTGAATCCTGCGGGCAGGCGGGCATCATGTGGCACAATCAGTTCTTTGCAAGTCATGCTACCCTGGCCTCCCACTCTTCTCTTGTCCCTTAAGGACAGTTCTATGCTTTTCAGTTTCCTGGGCGTCCCATCTCGTCCTTCTGTTCCTGTAACCTTTTCATTTCTAGCATGGAGCTCATCCCGGGAGCTCTTCTTGTATGAATCAAGGACCTTGCGGACAACCTCTGGGGGGTGATATTGGGCATTACGAGCATTGAATGGGTGTTCATTATTTGGGGTAATGGATATGACAGGAGGGCAATTTTGGGGAGAAGCGACTGAAGGATGAGCGATGGAGCTACTAGGGTAGTTGGGACGAGTGTGATAAGCGGGTGTATCTGGAGAACATGGAGGATCATCTGGTATTGTGTTGGGAGTTCGGGTAAGGGTAGCGTCCGGGAAAATTGGTGGTGGCGGGGGTGGCGCCTTTCCAGTCATCCAGGCTTGATACATGTCTGTCATGTGTTGTCTCAGCATCCGCACCTCTTCAACCAACCCATTATCCCGTTCAACCAACTGTTGTCGAGCACCAGTATCAACCAACTCAGTTCTCTTGTTGTTTGCCATTGCCTTTTGTCCTTGTGTTGTAAAGAAGAGTTACCACTTTCAAACCACAAACCAACCACCTTTTCTGGAATGACATGACAAAATGAAACCATCACGTTAGCGTTAGGGCATTTAACATATTGGTACCCGCACATTTGGGGAGTGAATGCACCTAGGCAGTTAACAGTCCCTATTATGCTTTTGCTTGGATTGCATGCGTCATCCCGGCTTTATTTACCAAGCCTTTCCTTTAATCCTCCCTCGTGTTTTCCTTCGTTTGTTTCTTGCCTTTCCCTCTTTTCTTGTGCTTTTCTCTCTTATTTTTCCCTCTTTCTTTTCCTTCTTTTCCTTTTGCCTTGGTGTTTCCTTGTTCCTATTTGCTCCTTTCCTCATAATTGTTTTTCCGCTCTTTTCTTTCCTTTTCTTTTGCTCCCTTTTATTTCCTCTTGTTTGCCTTTGTTTGGTTTCTTATTTTCTTTTTGTTTTTCTTTCCCTCTTTTGTTTTTCTTTCCTTTCTTGTTTTTCACCTCTTTCCTTTCATTCTTTTCTTGTTTTTCCTTTTTTTTTCATTTAGTTACGGTCGAATCCTATGGAGATTGCCTACGTATCACGACCCCGCGTGAATCAGACCGAGCGTAGTTCTTGCAGAATAAATGTAAAGTAGAAGCAAAATATTTTTGGGAATTTCAATTTTATTGATAGCAAATAGGACTAAAAACAGCTAACAGACTCTAATGCAGAAAAGAACTACAGACTCCACCATCCCTATTCCATTTTAAACGAAAATACAGACTCAATCAACTGACTGACTTTTAACGAAACGAAAATACAGACTCCAGTAGAAAAGGAAATACAGACTCAAATGGCCAACTCTAGTAGAAAAGGAAATACAAACTCAAAAGACAAACTCTGGTAGAAAAGGAAATACAGACTCAAAAGACAATCATGAATACATTAAAGCTCCTGGTGCCCGCGGGACATCGTTCGGTCTCGCCGCGGGCCTATATGTAAGTTCCCCTTATTTTGAATTGTGCTCATCCTGCACATTTATTAAGGTGATTTAATCACTTATTTTGACCTAAAAGGAAAAAACTGACACTATTTCTGTTCAAATTTCCAATTTTAAAACAAACGGCCGGTTTTGCAGTTACGGCCTTTCAGCACTTCCGGGAGGGAGATTTTAAGGCTGTGCCTGCTAACCGTTGAAATTTACTCAGGGTGGCTGTTCTTGCAAAACCAGCCTTCCGGCGCCCTTTTTGGGGACATTCGGATTATTTTAAACAAGAATGGCGGCACCCGACTTATTCATGACGAAATTAAAAAATTTTGGCATTTTTGGCTATTTTTGAAAAAGGGGAGGTTGGACCCGATGGGGGTTGCCTACGTATCTCACATCCGGTGAGAATCAAACCTGCGTAGTTCGGGCAAATAAAACTAACTATTTTCGAAAACTAAACTCTTTTTGTATTTCTTCTTTTTTTTTTTTGCAAATACGCTATTTCTGAAAGCAAGACCCTTTTTTTTGTTATTTTCTTTTTTAGTGGCAAATAAACAAACTAATTTAAAAATAAAACTCTTTTTGTTTTTCTTTTCCATTGGCAAACTAAAAAAACTAAAAAAACACTTTTCTTCTTTTTTCTTTCATTTTCTCAAAAATCCGGCAGCATTTCGGCACTATTTGGACATTGGTTTTTCTAATATGGGTAATTAACTCTCCACACTGCTATGTTCTCATTTTCTCTTTCTGTTTTTCCAAATTTTTCCAGATATTCAACGCCGGTCAGCATGCGAGTCCAAAACAGATAAATGCACAAGTAGGATGCATCAGGATGGTCCATTATTCCGGGTACACCTGTCCTAGACGGACCCAACCCCTGTGTTGAGTCCCCTAAGTCAAAATGCACGTGATACAGATAAGCGTTCCTACTAGGTATCCGGCATGAGGTCAATTTATTCTAGGTTCAAAACCTGGGTATATGTTCTAGACTGTGTACCCGAGCGGACAACTCGAGTCGAGGAGGGGGCTACGTACCGGGAACCAAAAGGCCATCCGGCTTAGTAACTTGTCCGGCCTCTTTCTTATTTTAAGGTATGACACTAACAGAATAGGGAGTCTCCACCAGTGAGCACGTCCCCGGAGGTGAGAAGAGAAGGGTTTCGGCACAGTTTATACACAGTTCAGATAATATCAAAGCGGTAAAGCATTTAGCACATAAGGCATGGAAACATGTAGGAAAATCAGATAAAGACAAACATAACAATAATTCTAAGCTCGAATTCTTAAACCCTGAACCGAAGTTCTGGGTTTGTGTACCCAGCAAAGTCGCCAGAGCTGTCACACCTCCTGTTTACCAACACCCCCGGAAGGGGTATAATAAAGGGAGTTTTTCCAATTAAAGGACAATCGAAACGGGATTTGTTATTAAGATTCAGAGTCGCCACTTGGGAGATTTATGGTGTCCTAAGTCACCGGTTGAATCCCGAATCGAGGAAAAAATGACTCTGTTTAACAGTCCGCGAACCAGAAATCCGAGTAATGAATTCTGTTAACCCGGGAGAAGGTGTTAGGCATTCCCAGGTTCCGTGGTTCTAGCACGGTCGCTCAACTGTCATATCCGGCTTAATTATCTAATTTTATACAATTATGAACCTATGTGCAAATTTTAACTTTTTAACCGCTTTTATTCATATTTTTTTAAAAAGAAGATTCCAACGTCGTTAAAACACGTCTCGAACCACGTCACATAAATGCACCCGTGATTTTTGACATATTTTAACTTCGTTGGAATTTGGATTTGGGTCACATAAATGCGCACCCGAATTTAGGAAAGTAATATTATTAAACACGCGCCTAAAGCAACTACGTGTTTGCACTTTGCGAGGGCCATGGAATTTGCTAAATGGCACGCCTCGGAATCTAAGGATCAATTCAAAATTAAATAAAGCGAGGTCCATGCAATTGTCATGTTTGTTTGGCACGGCACGCCTCCAATTATAATCACGAATTACATCATGGCCTAATGAGGGAAATTGCATCACTGAAACAGCCTCCCAAAAAGTTATCTCGTCCACTTCTAGTGACAAGTAACAAGCTAATTTTATTATATTGCTCGATTCCAACATTCAAACAACTCCGAGTAAGCACAAAGAATGCATTTCAACCTAAAGTGATCAACTAATTAACAGCAAAATCACTACACCAAATAACGAATTTGAGCCTTCTTTTCAGCATAAGCTCATTACACCACGTAAAGTCATAAGAACCTCCAAATCTTGACAAGAACAGCCATTAATCAAAATATGAACTTAGCAAAAGATTAATTCAAAACACAGTGGCATCTGTCATTGATGAAACAGAGAGCAATAAGTCACTCGTACTTGCATATTAATTCAACAGTTTAACACACCATGAATCAAAAGATTTAAACAAATTGAATTGCCACATTAGCTCAAATGAGCCTACTGCATATAACCAGATGAATCCTTATTAACAAACATAGGGCAACAGCTAACCAACAAAACTATCAAGAACCAAGCAGAGCACATATAAGAACATGAACTACTAGTAATCAGGGCTGTTGCAAGCCAACAGTGCAAAAATTTACACTCAAAGTTGTGCAAATAGACTGCCTGGGCAGTGCAAACGAGGCAGACTTCCAGCAGGGCCCAACAGTCCAGACAACTGTCCGAAATATTGCCTGCTATCGATTCAAATTACTGCTCTAATTGACTTCTTCAGCAACTCGGAAGAACAGAACTCTCGTAATGGTAACAAAGGCAGGGAAGTTTTTAACAAGAGAAGGAAAATAGAGCCAATACGAACATATAAAATCAGTGAATGCTAAAGAACAATTCCAGAATTCAATTGACACTTAAACTCGACTGCACAACTGGAAAGAGGTATATGACTGTTTGGGATTATCTTTCATTTGCAAATAATAAAAGAAACTGGTATAAATCAGTGCAAGAGCATGACAGAGAGGATCGAAATACCAATAGACTTAAGCAATCAGACCAATTGTGACTTAACTTCAACTAAATCAATCCAGCAACAGATACTCATTTCCATTCAACTACGACATCGAATTTCCAAATAACTTTAGCAACAACTAGTAACAATTAACAGAAGTTTGGGAATCGAAACATGAACCTAGCTGCAGGGATTCAAACATGAACATGAGCCAGTTTCCAAACCATGTCAAAGAAGCACAAATGAATTTTTATCGACAAATGAGTTAGGACAGTTCCAGACTCGATCCATTAAGAAACAGACAGACAAACTCAGAATACCAACTCAAAGCTCAACCAAGCATCTTAAAATTGTTCAGTTATATTTTACTTCTCAGGTTTGGTTCAAACAAACAAACATTTCAACTCACGCAATATAGCAAAATAAGAGAGTTTGGAAGTGAACCTGAAAATAAACTTTTGATTAATGCAATTGAAGGGTTACAACAATTCTCTGAGGAAGCGAGTCCAAACAGAGATCGCAACNTAAATAAAACCGAAAAGGAACAAACCGCACAAACTTCATCTATTATCTTAACTGAGTCATTTATAGTTCATCATGGCTCACTTTACAACAGAAATAGAGAGGAGGAACAAAAAGTGAACCTGGAATTGATAATTGAACTAGCCACAACACTGAAATCGACCAAAAAACAACAGCAGCCAAAAATCGATGCCTTTCGCCTTCGAATACTAGCGAGATTCAGCAGCAACTCAACAGAACAACAACAGTAAACCCAAGCTTGAACTTCAATTCAATTTTTCATCTCTTTGGAACTCCAAGACGGACTCAAAAACAAAAATGTTTATGCTTTTCTTAACCTTTGAAAGAACTCTTCAAAAAGAAAAATGGAATCAGAAAACCAGAAGTTTTTAAGAAACCTTTCCACTTTTTCTCCCCAAATTTTTTTTTGTTCCCCAGAGTCCCCTTCTCAAAATCGGATCCAGTTCCTTTTGAGAACGAAACCCTTGATGAATGTGGGGCTCGGATTGAGTGAAATCAATCCAACGCCTCACACTCATCCAGCGAATCCCCCTCCAGAACCTTCCAATCATGAGATATATCCAATTTCGAGCGAGTGAGAGGAGAAGAGAATCTTGGCGTCAGAAACCGTTAAAACGGTAAAGGGAGAGATGGATGGACGCGTGGGTTAGGGATTTGGGATCACTCGCCATGGATTTGGCGATTTGAGACGCGACTTTGTGAAGGAGACGATGAACAGTGCGCGTCTTTGGGGATTTAGGGATTTTCGGGGGCTCCGTATGACTGTATTAGCGTGTGTATATTTGAGAATGGGTCGGGTTTGGAGGGTATCTGGGCCGGGTCTGAACGAGAATTTAACTGGGCTGGGGTCTTTGAGTGGTGTTGTCGGTTTAGGGGTGGATTTGGCCCAAATTTTGTTCTCATTATTCCTTTTCTACTTCTTTTCTTTTTAATGCCATTTCTTTTATTTTCCAAAATTCTTTTCTTCTTTTTTTTTTCAAAAATTAAAAATAACACCTAAATTAATCCCTAAATCAAATTGTCCTATCAAGTTAAATTAACTACTACATCTAACTCTTATTACACATAATTAAAGACAAATTAAAGAGGAATGCCAAAATTCCAAACTAAAATTAAAGTGCGAAAGTAAACTATTTTTGTGATTTTCCTTTTCTATAAAATACCTAATTTAATAATTAACCTTAAAATGTGAAAACAAATCCTAAAATGCAAATGCATGGTATTTTTGTATTTTCAATGATTTAATAAAATTAAACATGCGCGGACAAATGCAAACAAAAAGCTACAAAAACCTACGAATTTGCAAATGATGAAAAAATTCATTTTTGTTTTGAATTTATGGGAGTAATTCATATAGTGCAAAAATCACGTGCTCACATAACCGTTGCACAATTTTACCCACTCTCACACCTCTCGGTAGAGAGAGTGATTTTGCCCACTTGACTCTCTCGAGACCAAATGGGTAGGCAAATTAGATCAAGCAACTAGGGTTCATGTAGGGTGATTACTCTCTCGAGGTTTAACCCGTTAATTGGGGCTATCATTTCTCATGAGTCCATCCCAATTCCTTGTTGGGTCAATTTTAGAGACTTAGACTCTCTTTCTCAAGAAGAGTCAAATCCACAAAGCACAAATCAGTGTTTGCAACCACCAATTTATAGATTAAAACATAAAATCAACCCAAATAGCAAACACCCATAGTCAATATAACCCTAGATGGCAACACCCATCAATTACCCACACTAGGGTTGAGCCGCAAACCTAGCTAAGTGGTTTAGCTACTCATGCTTGAAGGAGAAAATTATGAAATAGATGAAGAACAAGACATAATAACTAAATACTCAATTAAGTTGCAAGAATCTATCGTTAATTTGAAGCTAAGATGCCAAAAATGGCTACAAAAGTTGTTCTCACGAGCGCAGCTGTGTTCTCAAGATAACAGATGACCTAAAAATTGTAAAATGTTCTATTTATACTAAGCAGGAAAAACTAGACAAAAATACCCCTGCGGGGTCAGTGCGGGCCGCACTAAATGGACCACGACCGCACAAGGCTCTTGAAACTTAAAATTTAGCTCTCTGAAGTTGGGCTCCGCGGACCGCGTAAAATGGACCGCGACCGCGGAGGAAGCTGGTGCGGTCCACCCAAAGACGTCTGCGGACCGCAAAAAATTGATGTGCGGCCACGGAGCCTTCACCGCGGACCGCGAGATATGTACCGCGGCCGCATTGCCCTTAAGCCCAGTTTGCCAACTCTCTGAATCTCCTAGTGCGGCCGCATACCAATTTTCGCGGTCCGCACTAGGCCTTCTTCCCTTAGATTTCTTGGTCTTTGATACTTGAACAGGTTTCACTCCTCTTTGAGCCGATCATTGACATTTCGTCACTTTGTCGATCAAACCTGCAAACAAGCACAACCTGTGAGCCTTTTGGGACTATTTTGTACAAATATATGATCAAAGCATAGGTAAGTAGGGGCATAAAACATGTTAAAATCCTATCTTATCAAGCATCTAAAGCAATAACATCGGGTCTGGCAGGGAGTGCATAGAAGCAGGCCTGACCGCCACCTGATCGCCCTCCCCCTCTAGGGCGACCCTAGCTGATTGACCTCCACCCCGAGCTAGCTGGGTGGGTTGTAAAGTGACTGGTTCAGAAGTCGAAGGCTAACTCCTCTACTGAGATGCACCTCCCAAAAGGCGGGGACAATACCTCTTGATATGACCCAAGTCTCTACACTCTAAGCAACCTTGCCCTATAAATGGCAGTGTGGACTGAAAGGAGCCCCGAGCACCGGGATGACTACTAGAAGGACCAAGCATAGATAAACCCTGAGCTAGTGGTACATGAGACAAACTCTTAGTTGGAAGGGCACTGAGAGATGAGTGACCCTGCTGACAATTATGAGAACCATGGCCAGATGATGCACCACGGTGAACTGGATGAGCCGTCTGAGCATGTCTGCAAAGACGACCCTTGCCGTTGTGAAACTGACCTCCAGAAGTAACATCATCAAAAACACCTGATCCACGAGGCCTCTTGGCCTCCCTCTCAACCCCCTCCTGGTGGTGAATAGACTCTATCTCCGGAGTGATGTCAACAACCTCGTCAAAAGTAGCTCTAGACACTCTCTCTCTAGTCATAAATATCCGTGTCTGATATGCGAGACCATCAACGAACCTCCTGATCCTCTCCCGGTCCGTGGGAACCAACCAAAAAGCATGACGGGCTAACTCAGAAAATCTTATCTCATACTACGCCACAGTCATACCATCCTGATGCAGCTTCTCAAAATGTCTGCACAGCTCCTCTTTGCGAGACTGCGGCACATACTTCTCCAGGAAGAGAACAGAGAACTGCTTCCATGTAAAGGGTGCTGCACCAAACGGCCTACGCCTCTCATAAGCCTCCCACTAAGTGAAGGAAGCTGCAGAGAACTGAAAAGTAGTGGACGAGACCCCACTGGTCTCCAAAATACCCGCTGTACGGAGAATCCTCTAACACTTATCCAAGAAATCCTAGGCATCCTCGCCATCTTTACCGATGGAAGTCGGAGGCTGAAGTCTATCAAACCTCTTCAATCTACGCTGCTCATCATCACATGAACCACATAGTCCTGAGCAGATGCAACCGGTTGGGCTGGAGGTGCCCCCGGTGTCTGGAGTCCTTGTACTACCTGCTAAGGTGTGCGGGCGGGGGGATTCTAAGCACCTCCCCCGGCTTGAGAAGTAGCTGCTACGGCCAAAACAAAGACCTCTTGAGCAAGACTGGTGCACACGGTCAAAATCTGAGCTAAGGCCTCTTAAAAGCCTAGGATAACAATAGGCACATCTGGTCTCGCTGGTGCATCCACAACTGGGACCTGATCCTGAATTGGGGCAACTGGTGGATCTATATGTTCCGCCCTAGCTGCTGTGGGAGCTATACCTTTGCCCCTACCATGGCCTCGACCACGACCTTGGCCTCTCGCGGCCCTGACTGGTGGCACTGGTAGCTGTCTGTCCTGCCCGGTAGCACGTATTCTGACCATCTGTGAGAGAATAGAATAACAAAAGTTTAGTTACCAGAATCAACAGATTCGCATGACAAAAATTCAAGAATATGAAGTTGTTTCTATAGGTTCTGCAGCCTCTCGAAGATAAGTACAGACGTCTCCATACCGATCCGCAAGACTCTACTAAATCCGCTCATGACTCGTGAGTCCTATGTAACCTAGGCTCTGATACCAACTTGTCACGACCAAAAACTTGTCCCGTCGTAATGGCGCCCTATCGTGGAACTAGGGCAGCCTCAACCCAATAACCCAAAATCGTAAAAAAAATTAAACAACAAATACGGAAGCAACAATTCATTAAGGACCAATTTTGAAAACTTAATAAAATCCAAATTACGATACAACTGCCCAAAACCGGGGTGTCACTGAGTGCATGAGCGTCTAGGGGATAACATAGTATATTACACTATTTAAAGGAACCAAATGAAATAAATTTGGAGATAAAGAAGGAGAGTCAAGGCCTTCGAACGCCGTGCAGATACCTCGTCTCCTAACGCCTGAAGCCTCGATCAACGTCTGCCACAGGGACCAAAAGTGCCTGAATCTGCACACAAGGTGTAGGGGGTAACGTGAGTACACCATCTCAATAAGTAACGAGCCCAAACTGTGGACTGAAAGGTAGTGACGAACTCAACCGCAACAGAAATAATAGAAACGAATGTGCAGAAATGTAGGCATGCTTTCAATTTAATAGGAAACTATAACAGTAAAATAGAGCAGATATGAACAAGGTAAAGAATAAAACTGTGGTACATCTACATGCCAATGCACATGATGTATGTGATGCACCATGCTGAATATTTCATGTGCTCATACTCTCAAATGCTCGTCCATTCAGTATGTTGATAACCAATTTTTTCCTATTATATTTTTTGAAATGCATATATACCTTTAAAACTATGCATTAGCATCAATGGGTATTCTCCCATAATTTTTACATCTTTAAATTAATTTATTTCAATATTTTCTTCATATAATAATTGTAAAATTTCATCACAAATGAATTTAGAACTTGTCTTGATTTAATATTACTATTATGGTCCTATTGCGTCAAAAATTATTTCATAAATAGTCAAATTAGCACCTTTTGGCTATACTTGCAATAACTTTGCAATAACAGCCCATGCGTACATTTTTGTATTACTTTACCAGAAATTAGTCATTTGCATTTTTAAATACTAAATAACTAATTTTAAAACATTTCTATGCATGAAATTCATTTTTATAATTAGTAATTATTTTACAAATTATTTTTAATCAATTGTTTGGGGGTATTTAACAAATAGCCTCTTTTATTTCAATTTTAGCCTAAAATCTACCAGCCCAATACCTTATAAAAGCAAACCCAAAACTCCCTTAGGCCCAATCTGCATGCCCCAACCCAATAGCCCCATTTAATCGTGGCCGTTGATCATTTTGATCAACGGTCCACGATTAAACCCAAACGACCCCTAAAACCCTTTCATTGTCTCTCATTGCCACCGCCCTTTCATTCCCTCGACTCTCAAACGCTCTCTAACTCTAACCCTAATTCAACCTCGCCGTCACTCATCCACTGCCATCCATAGTAGTTTCTCACCACCCCAGGCCTCTGATGGCCTCTCCTATGCTGGGTACTTCCATCTCTAAGGTCCTTAAGGGACCAGGGTTAGTCCGCTTATGCCTTAGGTTCTTTCTCGCCTGTTTTAGGCCATTCTGGTTCGATTTCGAGTAAGGATTTCTTATTTTCATCTTCAACAATGGATTTCTAAAGCTATTTTCTCACCTCTAAGTTACTTTCGAAAAACCTAATCTTTATCTTTGATCTTCTCAGATCTGTACAGATCTGAGATGAATCGAACCTATCTCGCATGTTTCCTTGAAAGATTTCTGGTTTTTCAGCTGATTTTCCATTTTTCTGAAGGTAGGGTTTACTAAAAGTCATCTTCTCAAAGGCTTCCGGATTTTTGAATGTTTAATCGTCTGTTCTTATGTGCTTTTGACCGATTCATGTTAAGTTTGCCTAAACCCTAGTCGATTTATGCTGAAACCCTAATTTTCTCATATTTTGCTTCGACTCTGGGTTTTCCCGTGTTACTTGTTGCATTGTTTCGTTCTGTGCTTTGACTTTCATGATTTCCCCTTAGTCTAATTCAGTGACTTGTAATTTTTACCCTAGTTAATCTCTATTAGAGATTCTGAGCCAACTTTTTTGGTTAGTTTTTGTGTGTTTGTGAAATTTTATTTAGCCTATTTGTCTATTTGTGGAAACTGATATTTGCCTCCCCGTAAATCAGTACTACTTTGAATTGTGATTTACTGATTTGTTCTGTTAAACTTATGTGCATAATCCTTGATTTATTCCCTTATTTGTGACTTTAATTGGCCTTCTTACCTTATTCTATCACCTGTGATATTTACTGATTCTTCACGATTATTTCCTTAATTACACTCCTTCTTATTTGCCTCTTTACTTACATCTGATTTGATTTTCTTTCCTTAAATATCTCTTGTCCTTTACCGTTGGGTAATTACCCTTAATTAAGGGAAGACTATGTTGATTTTGCGTGTAAATTGATTCTGTGATTTCCTTAATTACTGAGGTGTTGATTTCTTTTACCTTTTTCTGCTCTGCTCCTAAACTGCTATATAAACTCTCCTCTATTTCACTTCTAAGATACGGACATTAGTTCATCAACCACTCTTACACTCTAAAAAATGATTTCTCTGTTCTTCCTGCTACTTGTGATCTTCACCAGTCTAGTCGGTTGTAAGCCAAGGCTAGAAATTGCACAACACTTGTCTTACATCTTGTGTTCTCTTTCCCTAAACTGGTATGCCTCTAATTTAAATTTTAGAATCTAAACCTATGTGTTTATCTACTGCCTTAGTTCATCAGTCTTGGGTTCATTCTTACTTCTGTTTACTGCTTATCTAGCATGCCAAATACACCTTGATCAATATGTGATTAACATGTCTCCATCTCACTTCCCTGTTTACTATCTTGTTTAACATGTCTAACATTGTCTTATCCCATATGTGATTAGCCTATCTGCCTGACTATTGTTTATCTAGCATGCCTAAACTTTATTTTGTAAGTGTGTGATTAGCATGTGTAAACTTGTTAATACATGCCTAGCATGTCCATTTATGTTCTTTCATGTTCTGCCTTACGCCTGCTAAGTTATCTAGTCCTCCAGTGCAACTCTAGTTGTTTTGTTTTTGTGCTCTACTATACACTGAGGTGTGTTCTATGTGTCCCCAACTCTCTTTCCTGGTTTGGAATCTGTTTGCCAAAGTTTTTTCTGAAGTTGTTTGTTCTGTGACTTGTGTTCTGATTGCAAATTGTTTTCCATGTTCTTCTAACTACTATTTTATCATCAAAACTAGTACTGATTTTCAGAAAATCTTTTTCACTCCTAAGATCCTCTTCATACTGTTTACCAAAACTCTTTCAAATCATGTCAAGCACTCTTACTTATTCTTAGGTTATTAAGTCCTGCCCCTCTAGTATGTGTACTGCTTAGAGGTCCCGTGAGATCTCTCTGAACTCTAGCATATCAAGGCTGGCTCTTCCACACAGCACATAAATCAGTCCTTATTTGAGAAAGGTCTGGGTGTGAGCACTGCCCGGGATCCTTGAGGTCCTTAGGGAACTCTGACACACCTAGACATGAAATTGGCTATGAAACTTTGGGCATTTGAGACTACTGAAGGCCTGGTATACCAGTATTTGCTTTGGGCCTATTTTAGGCTCCGTATAGCTTAATTTCTATTCTATTTATGTAATTTTTATTCAAGCATTGGTCTGTTATAATCAATTGTAAACAGATAATGGGGTGATTAGTGAAAAGGGAGGGTAGTTGTATACTGTGGGTAAAAACTGGGTAGATAACATGCCTATAACATTACTTTGGTTCAAATGTGTTTTGTTAGATAACATGCCTATAGGATTTTGCTTTGGTCCAAATAAGTTCTGCCTACTTTACTTCACATGATTAGACACCATGCCTATAGGAAATAAAATATCTAAGGTTTAGTTCTCATTACGATATATATTCATATCTGTCTCTTTAGAGATCATGCCTATAGGATCTAAAATTGGTTTTAATTAGAAATATGCCTATAGGGTCTAAAATTAGTTTAATAGAAATCATGCCTATAGGTTCTAAATCCATTTAATTAATTATCCTACTTGTTTCTTTAATGTCCTTCAACGCCGTGTTAATTAATGTCACTAGAAAGCATGCCTATAGGATAAATGACTTCAAAAAATGATTTTCCTAGAATTGTAACAGCATATACACACTTAGGCAAACCTTAGGGCGTTAAAATTGAAACCAGTTCTGTTTATGTGTGAAATTATCTAGGCTTAACAGGCTATAAAACTAGTAGGCAAACTGGTCAGGGTTCTGCTACTTTTCTTATGCATGTCGTGAATCTGTAACATTCATCTAGATACCACGTTCTTAGGATTTCTGAACTTTCTTCAAAACATGTGTTTTAGACGTGCTATTTGTTTGCCTATATACATGTGGAGGTAAATGTGAGCCTTTTAACTGCTTGTCTTTATTTGCTTGTCCTATATGTTATTTTCCTGTCCCCTAGATTTTTACCTTTTATAAACCTTAGGCTGTCTAGAACTGTCCATATTTAGAGCTCCCAAAGTCCTCCAGGATCACAAGGGAGGGACGAGTAGCAACATGCTTAGAGGTCGTTAATTAAACTCGCTTATAACCACTAAGGCGAGGGAAATAGGTAGTAAAAGGATATGATGACTGCGTGCTAATGTCACGTGTAGCCCCTCTTTGAGGAGTGATTACCGGGCATTGCATGGGTATGATCCTGTAGGCCAATCAACTTAGGACTTCCCTTTCTTAACCCTCCTATGTGTTTAAATTCTATAAACTCCCTTTTCTTTACATGTACATGTGTAAGCTATTCAAACCTCTTACTTTCATTACTTGAATCATACATGTATTTAGAATGTGAAAATACGCCTTTATTTGCAAATATGTGTTGAAACTGTTTACTTGTTCAAAATGACTGATTCATATATGTTCGGCCGGGACCCACCGTTGTGGACCGCGAGGGGTGCCTAACACCTTCCCCTCAAGGTTATTTCGAGCAACCCTAATCTCTGGTAATGCAAACTGGTCACATGAGTTAACTACTCTAGGTGCCCTAACGCACCATAATCCGTTAGGTGGCGACACTTCAAATACCCAATTCCCAAAAGGAAATAAGTTGTTCCCCCATGAATGTCGAAACCCGGATTCCACGAGGAAAAAGGGGGCGCGACAGCGTGGCGACTCTGCTGGGGACATTCTAGGCTCCTACCATAACGAACTTATTTTTCAATTAGTCTTAAGCATGCTTTATCCCGTGTAACCTCTCCCCTTTATTTGGATTTAACTGATTATTTATGATTTCTTTTATTTCGTGAAACTAACTTGTCTCTTTGTTCTCTTTTTCCGTAACTGTCTTTCAATTATTTAAATACTGCATTTATCCTTTTTTTTTACGTGCAAATACTTGACAACATGCTGTTTGTTGTTGAATAAATCATATTCCACATCATATTCCTCTCGTGCGTATCAAATCCTATAGCAACATTTGATGAGCGGTTGTGCTCTTCCAATTTATTACCCTTAAATTCGGAAAGGCTTACTTGCGGTAAAACTAGTCGATCAGTGGTGTAGTCGGTGGTTCCATGCCATTCCCCTCGAGTTCTCCGCTCGAGGGTACCCATCTAAAATCCCATAGGAACCTTACTCTTGTTGTATTGTGCATGCATCATGGTCAAACCTAGCTGGGATAATGTGTCGTCCGCACAATAACCCTTTAAGACAAGCCTTATCCAAAAGTCCACCGCAATTTTCATAATCCCAACGGGCGCAATCACGTTTCGTGCAATAATTTGGAGAACTAAGTGCCGATATGCTAATCATAAGTGTACAAATAGTCGAGTCTGGTAGTGGAGAAGGTCCTAACCTTTTTGTTTTGCAGAAAATGAGGCATGAGGTCCCCAGATTCGGCATGGGTAGCAACATTCCACCATTGCTACTAGATTGGTGGGAGGACGTGTCCTCAAGTGACAAGAAACACGTAAGTAAGCACTTGGGCAATTTACCTTCTCTACTAGACATTCAGCCAAACAATAGGTTGATCGAGGCTGCCACTTTGTTCTGGGACAGTGAGAGGGCCGTGTTTCGTTTCGACGATGTAGAAACGGCACCACTCCTAGAAGAAATTGGTGGACTTGCAGGATAGACTTGGGATAGCCCTGGGTTGTTGGTACCGGAGAACCGTACTGGTAAAGGGTTCATAATGATCATGGGGCAGAAGAAAAATGCTAATTTGGAATGCTTGAAGAAATCCTACGTACCCTTCGAGTACCTGTATGAGAGATATGGCCATAGCAAGTCCTACTGTACCTTCCATGACGAGCTTTCTATCACTTCTCTGGGACACATCCACCGCAGAGTGTTCGTGTTCATTGTGTGCTTCTTGGGCCTGATAGTGTTCCCGATGAAAAGGGAAAGAATCCATACTAGATTGGCCATGGTCGCCAAGACTTTGATGGAAGGGATCAATGGACAGACATACACTATAGTCCCCATGATCATAGCCGACATCTACAGGGCTCTAGAATGCTGTCAAAGAGGGATCAAGCATTTTGAGGGTTGTAACCTGTTGCTGCGGTTGTGGTTATTAGAACATCTTAAAAGGGGCCAGTACCGCCAAGAACTTCCGTGAAGGGCTTGGAACGACCATATTGCCTTCCATCACCCCAAGCGGATGACTTACATTCCGGACAGGTTTTCTCAGCCGGAAAGTGCCAAAGAATGGGTAGAGTTCTTCAACAATCTGACCGAGGAACAAGTGCAACGGATGTTTGAATGGTTCCCAACAGACAAACTCATCATCAGATCCAAGGACGCTCCACACTTGGTGCTGATTGGGTTGAGAAGAATATACCCTTATGTCCCTATCCGAGTTATGAGGCAATCGCAGGAAGCAGGTTGTACCAAGGGTTGCCAAGATGATTCATTTCAGAGCGGACTTTCAGGATGACGACGTCCCTTACAAGTGCCAGGCTCAAGGCATTGCAAGATCATTGTGGAAAAGAACACCATTGAGCCAGACAGGTATCATGCGAGGTGTGAACCTCTCTACCTAGCATGGTTAGAAGACAATTTAAAGGAAATGGTGAGGCCAGGAGCCGGTCGAGGGAATAGGATCATAGACGAAGAAGCTGAAGCTCAAGTCAAATACAACAGACTACGTAAGAGGGTCCACGACTCTGAGAATGAGCACCGGGAAATACACGAGACGAATATGAGGTTGATCAATGAATAGAAAGAAATGATTGTCACTTCCAACAGAAGGTTGGAGTATCTGGAGCGAGCATTAGTGGAGCTGGAGGGTAAAATCATAAAAAGGATTGAGGATTGCCTGAATGCTGAAGGAAGCGAATTAGGACATTGGCTAGAGCCTACCTACTGTTTGGTCTGCGCGAACTGGGAAACCTGTATGATGGAGTCTGGAAGATCGAATCTGGGGAAAGTTCTTCTGGGACCAAATAGGCTAGATTTATTTGCTTTCCTAAAATGTAATAAGGCCAAGTGCCAATAGTGACTTACTTTTCTATTATCTTAGTGTCGTTTTGGGATTCGTCTATTTTTCATATTATGAAATGAGGCATTCACTGGCATCTAATGTTCTCCAAATTTATTTGTCGCTAGGCCTACCTCGGGCACAACGAGGCTCCCAAATTAGGACACGAATTTACATTCTCGCAATATGTGTTTAAATACTGCAAATATTTCAGAACCCTTACTGACTTGTTTACCTTTTGTTTTCCTTTTATTCCTTATTCCCATCCCCTAAGGTTGGTTCGCTTATACTAGCATCATCAGCGTATCATACCAGGTTTATAGGCCCTCCACCTCCTCCTCCTCCAAGCAATACGAAGAGCAAAGGGAAGGCTAAAATAGACGACTTAAGTGGTATTCGAAAAGAAAATGCGGAAAATGTAGAAACTTCAGATGGTCAGAGTACTCCGGCACCGAATGATTTTGTATTAAGGTTAGAAAAAAAGATACTGGAGCTACAGGGAGAACTTGAGCAGGTCCGTATCTTATCAAACTTATCCCTCACTTTGAATGTTCCCGACATTAATCAACAAAACCCAAAGAACCCAGCACCTCCTCAGAACTCACCAAAACAACATCCACAAAACCCTCCTGCACCGCATCAATATGCAACCCCACCTCAAAATCTCAATCCCTTACTGGTACCAACTCTTTCACAACACCACCATCAACCAATCCAGTACCCACCAACCACCACGTACCACACTCCCCAGAACACACACCAACCCATTCCCGATCCTCAAAACTCAACCAATGAACATCACTATACCCAAGTCCTTGGCACTCATCCAAACAACCCTAAATATGTTGAGACCGTACCTCACCCTACTCAACCAACTTCCTATACACCAGAATCAGCTGAGAAGGACCTGCTCATCAAGAACATGGCCGAAGAACTCAACAAATTGACAAGTCGGGTTCAGGGTGTCGAAGGCGGCAAAGGGATAGAAGGTTTAAACTATGAAGACCTGTGCATACAACCAGATGTGGAACTGCCAGAGGGGTACAGACCTCATAAGTTCGAGATGTTTGACGGTACAGGTGATCCCAGGGTTCATCTAAGGACCTATTGTGATGAGCTTGTTGGGGTCGCAAAAAATGAAAAGATCTGGATGAAACTCTTCATGAGGAGTCTTACTGGAGATGCTTTGTCCTGGTACATCAGCCAGGATCCAAAGAAATGGTCCAATTGGGTGAGTATGGCATCAGGTTTCATGGACGGATTCAGGTTCAACACAGAAAACACACCAGATGTTTTCTACATCCAGAATCTTAAGAAGAAACCTGCCGAGACTTTCTGCAAGTATGCTACTCGTTGGAGGTCAGAAGCGACCAAGGTTAGACCATCTTTGGACGAGGAACAAATGAACAAGTTCTTCGTCAGAGCACAAGATCCGCAATATTATGAAAGATTGATGGTTATTGAAAACCATAAATTTTCCGATATCATCAAACTTGGGGAAAGAATCGATCAAGGCACAAAAGAGGGATGATAACGAATTTTGAGGCATTGCAGGCCACAAATAAGGCATTGCAATCAGGCGGCATATCAAAGAAGAAAGACGTTGGGGCAGTAATGGTGGCTCAGGGTCCGAAATCTCCACTCACCTATCAAACACTTCCACCCACATATCGAACACCTCCACCCACATACCAAGCACCACCACCTACATATCAACCATCATCTCCCATATATTCCCAACCAGCCACTGTCTATCATACGTATAATTCCCAACCATCTCATTTCCAATCACCGCCAACTCGCCAAAACTATCCAAGACCACGACCTAGTTTTGATCGCAAGCCACCCAGACAATACACTGCTATTGCTGAACCCATCGACCAGCTGCATGAAAAGTTGAAAGTCGCAGGTTACATCACTCATGTTACCGCTGTGGCATTAGAGAATCTATCCCAATGGGTCAATCCTAATAAAACTTGTGCGTACCATTCTGGTATGAAGGGGCACACCACTGACGAGTGACGAGCATTGAAAGACAAGATCCAGACGCTGATTGACAACAAGGTCATATAGGCGAAGGAAGCCACACCCAATGTTTGCAACAACCCTCTCCATGATCATAGAGGTGGTGGGATACATGTGATAGAGACGAACGAAGAATGGGATCCTGAGGGGTCGATTGGGCTTATTCGGGAAGGCGATGACTTTAAAACCTCAGTCACACTTGCTCCTATTGTAGTACAGACTCAGTCACCGATAAAGGTTGAGGCAACCACATCAGTTCCATTTGAGGTAGAGTTAGCTCCACCCGCAGCCACCCCTGTTCCGTTTGAAGTAGAAGTGGTCGCACCTTTTACAGTGACAGTATCAACCACACCTCCTTTCAATTCAAAAGCAATACCTTGGGATTGCGTTGCCGAAGCTTGACGAAAAGGAAAGGCAAAGGTAGAGGAATCCGATGCTGCGCAAGGAATGACTAGAACCGGAAGAATCTATCTACCTGAACACTTGGAGGACCAAGTAAGGATGCCACTATCAAGCATCCTGTCATCGAAACAGGTCCAGACGACCTTTGGAGGAAAGTACAAGCAAGAGAGTATTCCGTCATTGATCATTTGAACAAAACCCCAGCTCAGATATCCATCCTATCATTGTTGAAAAATTCAGAGGCGCACAAGAACACTTTAATGAAGGTGTTGAGTGAAGCGTATGTACCCACCAATATCACCGACGGAGAGATGGCCAACATGGTAGGACAAGTATTGAAAAGTCATAAAATAACCTTACATGAGGATGAGCTACCGCCTGAAGGATTGAACCACAGCCGAACATTGCATATCACGGTGTAATTTGAGGACAAATTCATCGCTAGGGTCTTGATTGATGGGGGTTCGATCCTCAATATTTGTCCGTTGGATACTCTGAAAAGGTTGGACAAGGGTTTTCATGAAATACAGGCAGGAAGCATGAACGTAAAAGCTTTCGATGGGTCTCAAAGGGCCACGATTGGGAAAATTAACCTTTGCTTGCAAATGGGGCCAACTTTGTTCGACGTCGAGTTTCAGGTGCTCGACATACCAGCCTCGTACAATCTTCTGTTGGACCGACTATGGATGCATGTTACTGGGGTGGTGGCTTCCACACTACATCAAGCCGTGAAATTCGAATGGAACTGCCAGGAGGTGATCATTCACGGAAACGATAGTAACCCCATTTACACCAGCCAACACCAATGATTTTTATGGCAACGGATCTGTAACCGTTGCAATAGATATTCTATTACAACGGTTCTGACCGTTGCGTAAGGCTATTGGTACTACTGGTACAGTTTAGCACTTGAACCATTGTAGTAGTCCAAAAATCGTTATAATAGAGGCTTCTATGGCAACATTTTAGGCGACCGTGGTAGTAAGCCAATCTAAGGTAACAGTTACTTAAAGTTTTGTTTTATTGCAACGGGTTTGAATTCCCTCTCTATTATTTTCTAAATTTTTGACGACACCCGCTAAATTAAAAGAGGCCCGCTCTAATTAGTATTCTTTTATTTTTTATTCAATAAAATAAGAGTATACCTACTGCAGATCGATCTAAGTGACCCCCACTCACATAAACTCTTCTACACTCTCTCTCCCCCATACCATCATCGGCGCCTCTATTGCCGGAGATTATGAGGAGAAACCAAAGCGTCATCGGCGGCACCGGCAGCGTCAACACCGAAAAATCCCTTTAAGGCTAATATTAGTCTTGGTAATCCTCTAAGGTTTCTCAAAATTCGAGTTCATCGGGAAAGAATTGAAGATGTTCGTCTGGTGAAAGACACGTTGGAAACCGATTGAAGAGCCCTCATCTTTCTTGGTCAACTTATTAATTTCTCCCTTTCACAAAGTTGTGAGTATTTTCTATTGAAGCTTTGTTCCGATTACTAGAAATCTATTAGAGTCCTTTTGCACTCTAAGTCATCCCTTTTTACTCTCAATTTAATGACGAAAACATAAATTTGCATCATGATTTTATCCTATTTTTTACTGTAAAGGTCGCATATTTTTCCCCTTTGACCCTTTGAAAAAGCACGAGGTAAATCTCTAGTTCAAGAGATGGAACTGTTTATTTTTGTAATCGTTCTGAAACTTGTCACTTTAAATGCGATTGTGTGAAACTACATAAGAGTACCTTATGAGCTTATATGTTGTTACAAGGTAGGTAGAAGTTGTATCATATTTTTGCCACCAAATTAAGATTATAGGTAAGAAATTTTATATTTTATAAGATCCTTTTTCAAGGAGAGCTTGGCCATGTTTTATTCTATTTGTTTGGATAGAATGGATATACGTCTTGCAGACACCAAAAGGAATTGCGGCCATTAATTTAACTTTTCGATGATGTGGAACTTGGTCCTATCCCATTGATCTGTAGATATATTTGTTGATGTTGAATTTCAGTTATTTAGGCTGGTAGATGTTCCAGAGTCTCACTTTAAGGATCTTCTTGAATATTGGAACTCTGATCCCGCCAAGGTAATTTCATCCAACTTTTATGTGACCTATTTTTTACAGGATGCAGATTTTGGAGCTTTGTATATTCTTAGCCTTTTTCGTACCGCTTTGTATACTCCGTTTGTGTTCCCAATACTGTCATTTCTACATTATATATGTATTCCTACTAGATGGTAAGAATCTAAAATGTAATGATTCAGTTGTTGCAAAGATTGTTAAATCATGGTATCACCATGTCTATGTTGTTTCTAACGGATTAACCTTGTTTGACACATTGTACTGTTGTATATTTAAGCGAAACCAGGTCTTCAGAAGATGCTTCATACTTTAAACTAGAAAAGAGCGAGAGTTATTATTTGAAGATGTATCTGGCTGCAGCTTTAGTCTGTAGAATGAGTCAGAGAAAATTCTTATCTGTAATCAGCCTTATTCTCTTTTTGATAAGTATGTATAATTTACCTGAGCAGCATGCAACTGCCGATGATACAAAAGTACATAAGGCTGTCTCTCTTCAACTCAAGGATTAAGAGAGTTTATCGTCGTGTCAGAAATGATTTACAGTTTTTAAACTGCACCCAAAAGCTAAAAACTATAAACATCTAAACTTATATCTTTCCTTCTGAGTATCTAGTGTTTCTTTATCTCCGAACTTTGCAATGTACATAGATGGTGGTAATACTATCGAGAGTTCTATCAGCATCCTAAGTCTTTCCCTCGCTAGTTATTAATAGCTTCCTTTAAGGGCCATTCACTGCCTATTGTACTCCTAAGAGATAAAGGAATAGCTCCAGATTTGCTTTTAGCCCTTTCCAGTTCTGGAAGACAATGTAGAATCAAATAATTTATAGCGTCGTTACTCGTGTTCCTGCTTTAATCTGAGTCTTAGTTGACTATTCATCTTAGCTGAACCCTGTAGTCTAGTCATGTTCAATTTGAAACAATTGAAACTGGATTGTGCAAGCGGAATATTTCACACTACTCCGCGTCATTTCTTCTGCTGATTTATATTGCCTAGTTGTGCATTTTTTTGTCATAAATAGATTATTCACATTGAGATATAGGAATTGCCTATATTAGAGACAAAAATATTATCTTTGTGATGTAACAAATAGTCCCTTGGATTGCCTAATTGAAAAAATTGCAATTTGCACCCTATACAAATGAAATTCTCCCTTAGACTGGGTTGGTAGGTCTTGAACATTATAAAACCAATTAACATCCCTGATATCTGCCCTTTTATTATATCTGCAAGTTTATTGCTAAAAGATATACTGAAATGAAGGTTTTATGTAAGATGATGTGAAAGAAAAATATGGATAGTGTCGGGGTTACTCATTGTATTGTGTAATTGGACTTGTTCTGTCTTCAAAGTAGTCTACCTGAACAGTTAATTTTAGTATCTCTAAATCAGTTCTCTCTGTTCGCTGAATTCTTCGCCATACCCAAATGACGGACGTTATTGTTACTGCTATTTCATCGTATTTGGATCTCCAATTTTAAATAGAACAGTGTAGTTGAATGTTACTCTCTGCATGCTTCAATTATTATGGAGTTTCAAGATCAGAGAAAGGCTGATAAACAAAAAAGATTTTTACATGGTTATTTCTATCACCATGTAACTAGAAGCTAAGAAAAAAAGTAACCTATCAAAAGCTAAGAACGATAAAGTTTGTAGTCTATCTTGTGCTGTTTGTAGACCTGTTGGTAGGTTTTCTGTTGATGCTATGATTGTATTACAACAAGCTGGTTTTTGTATCAGTTACATGGTTTTCATAGCTAATACTTTAGCATATTATCCAAGTCAAATCCAAGTCCTAATATATTGGGGTTGCCACCTAAAACAGTGTATATTTGAAGTTGTTTTCCATTTAAGCTAGGGTTTAATTCAATTCATAGTCTTACCCTTTAGCCCCTTTGAGTATTTTTGCTAATGTTATTGAATTAGGAGATATGGGGGTAATTATGGTTGAAGATGTGATGGTTTATCTAAAGAGTAGTCATGTTGTTGAAGCTTGCGGTGGGTTCAGTGTATTTTTCTATGGTCTCGGTGTAGCTGTTTATGCATTTGAAAGTGTTAAATGGTATCTAATCATCTTAATAGAAAAGAGATTTTTGTGCTGGATAAGATGGCTTGTGTTTTTAGCAGTGACTTTTGTGGCATTGTTGGTACAAAATTTTCCTGATTCTTGTCACTTGTAAGGAGCAGTGTATGCATTATTCTCGTCTTTATGTTGCATGCTTTGTTTCATTTGATTGTATTCAAAGATGAGCTAAGTTGGCATGTATTGGCTTGTTTCCATTCAAGGCCATTGATAATTGGCTTTGTACAATCATGGTAGTTGAGTGGGATTCATGATCATGTCTGTTTAGTTTTCATTGAAACTGGTCATAGTTTGATCAAATGACCATTTGGTTCTCTTCTTATTATTACTAGTTTAAGTATATATTATGGCCTGAGACCTGTCCTAGATGTGTATTTATTCTTTTTCATAAAGAAGTTTTGACACTTGAAACATTAAAGAGAAAATTATTTTAATGATTAGTCCATTGTTTTGTTCGACATTAGTCCTTACCGGCTATTTGTCAACAACTCTTCTTTTTTTTTTTTGGTTTTTGCTCTATTCATATAGATACGCTTGCTCATTATTTAACTGAAACTCAATTATATCTTGCAACTGATCAAGTTGAATGTCATGTTCTTTTTTTTCGTTGCCCCTTTTTTACAATGTTTTGGTGTTGCTTGTCCATTTTGAGAGTTGTATGTCAATTTTTCTTGAAGGATAATGACTTTATATACTCTTTTGTAGGTGGAGTAGATTAAGAAACGGAAGATGGAGGCAGTGAAAATCTAGGCCTAAAGAATTTTGAATTGCTGTAGATTCATGGTTTAGGAGTATTCGTTATCAGCATTTTAAAACTTACTTTTAACTCTTGAGTTGTAAAACTTATGTACTTGGCCTCGAACATTTCACTTTTATGGATATTATTAGCTTGTTAGACAATATAGATTATGAATAATTTTATATTGCTATTTATATAAATTTTAGTGTTTTATAATTTATTCTATGTGCAAATATTTATTTACAACAAGGATAATGTTTTCGTTTCAATTAAACTGTTACACAATAACCTACCAAAACGTTGCAATAAGAAACATATGACGTTCCAATAGAAAATGTAAACCGTTGCAACAGGACCTGCAAACCATTCCAAAATGATCTATAAGTCGTTGCAATTGGTAGTGCAAACCGTTGTAATAGCTTAAAGAAATCGTTGCCATATCCATAAATAGGCGTGACAATAGCTTACATAACCGTTGCATTAAACGATATGGTAACGGTTATCAACCATTGCATTAAACGTTATGGTAACGAACTTTAACCGTTGCAGTTGATAAAATTAATCGTTCCAACAGGGTAAGGTAAAAATCATTGCGATAGACCCCATTATAGCAACGGTTACGTGAACCGTTGCAAGAACCGTTCCTTAAGCTCTACGGGCACGCGAGATGATGGAACGAGTGCTAAACCGTTACAATAGCTCTATGGCAACGGTGTACCTGTCTATTGTAACGGTCTTCCATGCGTTTCCATAGGAGCATTTTCCAGTAGTGCAAACCATCCCGGTTATCGGAAACAGAAGAAGGCTAGGAAGGGAGACCCATCATCATATTGAACGTGCCAATGCCGTTCAGAAAGACAAATGGTGGAGTAGCAAAATAGAAAGCATACTGGCATGGACTGGGTATGAACCCAGCAAAGTGCTTGGGAAGAATCTCTAGGGTATTACTAAACCGAAATGACTGAAGGGTCACGGTACTACCTTTGGGCTTGGATATCAGTACACATGGCAAGAGTATATTGATTGGTCGCCTCCACGGCGCAGACCGTATTACCCTCTCGAGCAACCAATGCCACATCTGGATCAAGCTTTTCACCAAGCTGATACAATATGGGGACTGCAGAAGAAGAAGCGTTAGCTGGGCTGAGAAATCTGTTCTTGGAGGATGAAGACATGGTCTGCGGTGCGATAATTGAGGAGGAGGAGGAAGAAGGTCTCACTATTCAGACGATGGAGAAGGGAGTTGTTCTCAGGAACTGGACCGCCACACCATCCCGGGCCCACCGAGTCCCTAGGTAGCTTGGCAGATTTTATTTCTATAGCCATTCTAGGCATTTAAGATTTCAGTAAATGCTCGAGTCATTGATCCGTACTTGTCTGGATGTTTTTCAAGTTTTAATCAAATGCATTGCTCTTTAATATTTATTATTATCTTCCACATTTTTCTTTCTATAGCGTTATTATTACTTTTCCTGATGAACCGGTGACTGTGACATGTAATGAGGCAACACAACATGGGAGTAGTGATTCAGATGAAGTGGATGAAATACCCGAGGAGGTTGTTGGGGGGGTTGAAAACTTTGAGAATAAGCCTAAGTCCAACCTGGACGAAACCGAAGCAGTAAATTTGGGGGACGCCGAGACCATCAAAGAGACTCGCTTCAGCATTCACTTATCGCCAATAGAGAAAGAAGAGTACATTCGTTTCTTAAAGGAGTATGAGGACGTTTTCGCATGGTCATTTGATGACATGACCGGTTTGAGCACGTCCATAGTGGCTCACAAGTTACCTACCGTTCCAATGTGTCCGCCAGTGAAGCAGAAACTCAGAAAATTCAAACCAGATATGAGCCTGAAAATTAAGGAGGAGGTTACTAAGCAGAACAAAGCCAAAGTTCTCAGGGTGGTTGAGTACCCAACCTGGTTATCCAACATTGTGCCAGTACCAAAGAAAGATGGGAAAGTCAGAGTATGTGTTGACCATCGAGATTTAAACCGAGCAAGTCCCAAGGACGACTTCCCGCTGCCGAATATACATATCCTGATCGACAATTGCGCCAAGCATGAACTCTAATCCTTTGTAGATTGCTTCGTGGGTTATCACCAGATCTAGATGGATGAAGAAGACGCAGAAAAAATAACTTTTATTACACCATGGGGGGTATACTGCTACAAGATGATGCCATTTGGTCTAAAGAATGCTGGGTCTACCTACATGAGAGCCATGACAACCATCTTCCATGATATGATACACAAAGAGATAGAGATATATGTGGAGGACGTCATTATCAAATCCAAGAGGACCGCAGATCACATAGCATACTTGAGAAAGTTCTTTGACTGAATAAGGAGGTACAACTTAAAGCTTAACCCCGCAAAGTGTGCATTCGGGGTTCCCGTAGGAAAATTATTGGGATTCATTGTCAGCTGTCGAGGGATTGAGCTGGATCCGTCTAAAGTCAAGGCTATCCAAGAGTTACCGCCGCCTAGGAGCAAAAAGGACGTGATGAGCTTCCTAGGACATCTCAACTATATCAGTCGCTTATAGCACAGTCCACAGACATATGTGTAG
>NW_017674296.1:100091-102360 GCF_001879085.1 Nicotiana attenuata | reverse complement strand
ATATCACCTGCAAATCATGAAAAGCACTAATAAGAGCATTTTGTTATCACTTTTAGCATTAAAACTACACAAGAAGGTAATTATTTAAGGTGTGATTATAGTCAAATTCACCTATTATCATGGGCTCTCAACATCTCCAGGTTATATCAAATTAAACATGTCTTTGTTCTACAGTTTAGAATTTATTGACTTACTTTTGTTATGTACACACGTCATTATTCATAGATATTATCAGTTATGTCAGCTCATAAGTAAGTTACTATAAAATTAGTCAATTCATAAAATATTACCAATATTACCCAATTAGCTATTTGTAGCGAAATAAAATATCAAATTTTTGCTTTCTTTTGAGTGGGTGTTGGTGGAATAGATTGGATACATCTTAAGCAGTTTAAATCTCAGTTTTGGGGTGATTTGGTAGAGTTTTGAGGTGGTTTGATTTGAAAATTCGAAGTACAAGATGAACATGGAAAAAGATGATATATATATATATATATATATATATATATATATATATATATATATATATATATATCATATATTTGTATTAAATGTGTATCACATGTATACCTGTGTGTGAGATACATATGTGATACATGTGTCGGAGAAGATTTTTTTAACTCGATTTTAATACAAATTTTTGATATCAAATCAATCCAAATCACCTCCAATCTTTCTCAAATTTTGTATATTGACTCATTGATAAGTGCATTTTACCAGATGTTAACCACATAATTTCTCTCATAAAAATATATAAATTATCATGTTTCTTCCATATTTTTTACTTTTTTTGCAGGAATAATTATAGAAGAATTATCGTGCGCAATATGAAGAAAAATACAACAAAGAAATATGAAATCGAGCTACGATTCATTACTGTCGTGACAATTCACCAAGTCTCGATTTGCCATGATGAAATCTAAACTTAGAATTGCAGAATTCTCATCTCTGCAAATTTAAAATCTTGATTTGCCATTGAAATCTAGCACCAAATTCGAGAATTCAAATTCACATATCTGCAACTGCAAAATCTAGATTTGCCATGATGAAATCGATGAAATCTAAACTTAGAATGACGAATTCTCATATCTGCAAATGCAAAATCTAGATTTGCCATGGAAATCTAGTACCAAATCCAGAAGTCATCATGAAACTTTCATATATAAGAAGATGTTGCCCGATCAGAGAAAGGCATTACAGTAGAGAGAAAGCTTAGAGCTAGAAGTCTGAATCCAAATTCTTAATAAGCTTCTCTGTTTTATTTCTTTCACTAGTATCAAGTTATCGTTTCTTTTAAATCACAATAGTGGTTTAGTTGTTGTTTCTAAATAAATTCCAGTGTAGGAAATTACTCTAGTTCCTACTTTTAATTAAATAGAGGGAATTATTCTTCTAGAATATTTCTTTCTATTTTCTTATTTAATGGACAAGAATATTTCCATTGTTAGTACTAGTTCCAGTATGGTAGTAACGTTTCTTGTGTTGGGAGTAAAGACGGTATCTTAATATTTCTATATAATAGTAGTATATTATTCATCAAATTCACATGTCTGTAGCTAGTAATTTATTTAACTTTTGTCTGCTTTTACAGTTAGACGTTGTTTAATTTATTAACATCTATCTATCTTGTACTACATATTAACTGTTTATTAATTCTGTAATCGAGAGAGGCGGAAGAAATAATATAGTTAAATGTAGTATTGATAAATGTTAATATTTATTCAGTAACATCTATCTCTTTTATGTTATAATTAATTTTGCACTTATTTGTAATCGAGAGAGGCGAATGGTGTAATAATCAGTTATAACAAGTAGGGTAACCGAAAGGGACTTACTATCAAGAGCATGTTTTAGTTCAATCATATATTTCTGGTTCTTTAGTATTACTATTTTGAAGATTAATTTGTATAACCGAGAGGAGTGCAATTAATTATTCAACTTGAGTAATAATATATATTTGTAATCGTGAGAGGCATTTATACCGTTTTGAGAAATAGAAATGTAAGAATAATAATTCTACTATATAATAGAAATATTAAGTGAAGTCAAGATCCCAACACCTTTTATTATATTTGTGAAAAATAAAATATTTTCTACTGCTCTATTCATGAATTTTTTAGTTAGTTAATTTACAACTCAACTCTTTTTGATTTTCTCAAATAGTAATTAAAACAAAAAATGTTTGTAGAATAGATAAACCAATCTCTGTGGGTTCGACATCTTTCTATACTATAATTTGACAGAGTACGAGTTTAATTTATACACACGC
>NW_017674296.1:93601-98409 GCF_001879085.1 Nicotiana attenuata | reverse complement strand
AACGAAGTTTTCAACAATATCAGCAGCAGCCTCAAAGAGCTCATCAACAAAGCCTTGAAGATCTGATGTACAAATTCATTAAGGCTACTGACGAGAAGGTTAAAAGTCAACATTCAGCTATCAAGAATTTAAAAATTCAGGTAAGCCAATCAGCGACCCTCATGTCTGGACAAATTCAAGGTGCTCTACCAAGCAACAATGAGAAAAACCCAAAAGAACACCTCAAAGCCATCTCTCTACAATCAGGTAAATCTCTTGATGATCCATATGCAGATAGAGAAGGAAAGCCACAAGAAGTGGAAAAGGTAAATGAAGGTGAGAATAAAATAGAATCTAAGTTTGCAAAAGAACAAAAGAATAAAGGGAAAAATGTACAAGAAAATGAATTGATAACAAATCCTCACTCTGTACCTCTCCCTTTTCCCCAAAAGATGAAAAGAGAAAAGCTTGACAAACAGTTTTCAAAGTTTCTAGATATTTTGAAGCAACTTTATATTAACATACCTTTCACAGATGCTTTGAAACAAATGCCTTCATATGCTAAATTTCTCAAAGAAATTTTGTCAAGCAAAAGAAAATTGGAAGAAGTTTCAGTGGTTAAGCTTACAGAAAAATGTAGTGCTATACTTCAAAATAAGCTCCCTCAGAAACTTGGTGATCCGGGAAGTTTTACAATTCCTTGTACCGTGGGAGGTACTCACTTTGAAAAGGCGTTATGTGATTCAGGTGCTTCAATAAATCTAATGCCTTTTTCAATTTTTAGGAAATTAGAACTTGGTGAAATAAAAGATACTGGTGTGTCTCTTCATTTAGCTGATCAAAGTACTAAGAGATCAAAAGGAATTATTGAAAATATCCTTGTTAGAGTTGATAAATTTATATTCCCTGTAGATTTTATAGTACTTGAAATGGAAGAAAATACTGAGGTACCATTGATTTTAGGCTGACCATTTCTTGCAACAGGAAGAGCAATAATTGACGTCCATCAAGGACAATTAATTTTGCGAGTTGATGAGGAAAGAGTGATTTTTGACATGCAGAAAATGATGAAATTTCCTGGGGATGAGTCATCATCATCTTGTTTTCAAATTGACTTACTAGATGACCTTGTAGATGAATACAAAGATAATCAGTTAATTACTGATTCATTGGAGAGATGTTTGGCTAGGTCAGGTACAATAAGTGATGATAACCCCGTAATTAGAGAACAAGCTGAAATACTAGAAAAAGAGTCAGAAAATAAGGACGTCTCACAAGAAGGAGTACAATTAAAAATTGAACTCAAAGAACTTCCTTCTCATTTAAAATATGTGTTTCTTGAACCTGAATTATTTCCACTAATCATTTTATCTTTTTTGACTATAGAACAGGAAAGCAAATTGATTGGAGTCCTGAGAAAAAAAGAGCCTTAGGGTGGACTATAGCTGACATTAAAGGAATCAGTCCAGCTATTTGTATGCACAGGATTCTTATGGAGAATGATTATAAGCCAATAGTCCAACCCCAAAGGAGACTAAACCCAGCAATGCAGGAAGTCGTCAAGAAAGAAGTGGTGAAACTTCTAGCAGCAGGTATCATTTATCCAATATCTGACAGTCCTTGGGTAAGTCCTGTACAAGTAGTACCAAAGAAAGGAGGTATGACAGTAATAAAAAATGAAAATAATGAACTCATACCTACTAGAATAGTCACAGGATGGAGAGTCTGTATTGATTACAGACGACTTAATGATGCCACAAGGAAAGATCATTTTCCTTTGCCTTTATTGATCAAATGCTTGAAAGAGTTGCAAGACATGGTTTTTACTGTTTTCTTGACGGATATTCTGGGTATAATCAGATAGCAATTGCTCCAGAAGATCAAGAGAAAACCACATTCACATGCCCCCAAGGTACGTATGCTTACCGAAGAATGCCATTTGGACTATGCAATGCTCCTGCTACATTTCAGTGTTGCATGTCGGCAATTTTCTCAGATATGACTGAAAAATTTCTTGAAATATTTATGGATGATTTCACACTTTTTGGTATGACATTTGAAGATTGTCTCTATTATTTAACTCTGGTGCTTAAAAGAAGTGAAGAGACAAATCTAGTTCTTAATTGGGAAAAATGTCATTTCATGGTAACAGAGGGAATTGTTTTAGGACATAAAATTTCTGCTAAAGGGATAGAAGTTGATAAGGCTAAAATTGATCTTATAGCAGGATTACCCCCTCCTACCACTGTTAAAGGAATTAGAAGTTTCTTAGGGCATGCAGGTTTTTATAGAAGGTTTATAAAAGATTTTTCAAAAATCTCAAAACCTCTGACTAACATACTGATGAAAGATGTGAAGTTTGAATTTTCAGATAATTGCAGGAACGCATTTGAGATTCTCAAGAAACAATTGACTAATGCTCCAATTGTTGTTTCTCCTGACTGGAGCCAGCCCTTTGAAATAATGTGTGATGCAAGTGATACAGCAATAGGAGCGATATTGGGACAAAAAAGAGACAAGATTTTCAGGCCTATTCACTACGCAAGTAGAACCCTCAATGAAGCTCAAAAGAATTATGCTACAACTGAGAAGGAACTACTTGCAGTAGTATTTGCATTTGACAAATTTCGTTCCTATTTGATAGGAACAAAGGTTACAATTTAGATGACATAATCAGGTGACATAGATGACATAATCAGGAGATGTGTACCGGAGACAGAAATGAACAACATCCTAAGTCACTGCCATGATGGGGCTGCAGGAGGACACAATGGCGGAAGAAGGACAGCAGCTAAAGTACTTGAAGTTGGATTTTTCTGGCCTACTCTATTCAAAGATGCAAGGAATTATGTCGCCACTTGCGATAAATGCCAAAGAATCGGTAACATTTCAAAAAGGGACGAAATGCCTCTTAACTCTATTTTCGTGTGTGAAATCTTTGATGTTTGGGGCATTGATTTTATGGGTCCTTTTCCTCCTTCAAATGGCTATGAATATATTTTGGTAGTTGTTGACTATGTTTCAAAATGGGTAGAAGCAATTGCTACTAGAAAAAATGATGCTCATATTGTTTGTGCTTTTCTCAAGAAAAATATTTTTTTCTAGATTTGGAACTCCACGAGTTATAATAAGTGATCAAGGAACTCATTTTATAAATAGACAATTTGCTAGTTTGTTACTAAAATATGGAGTAACTCATAAAACAGGAACCCCATATCATGCTTAAACAAGCGGGCAAGTAGAAGTTTCCAACAGAGAATTAAAAAGAATTTTAGAAAAAACTGTTGGTTCTTCTCGAAAAGATTGGTCTTTAAAATTGGATGATGCTTTATGGGCATACAGAACTGCTTATAAAACTCCCATAGGCACATCTCCTTATAGACTAGTTTTTGGAAAAGCTTGTCATCTACCTGTGGAATTAGAACATAAAGCATACTGGGCTATAAAATTGTTGAATCTAAACTTGCCAGATGCAGGTAAAAATCGTCTATTGCAGCTTTATGAGTTGGAAGAGTTCAGACTTACAACATACGAAAATGCTAAATTGTACAAGGAAAAGACAAAAAAATGGCATGACAAGCTCATCCGCCATAAAGATTTTAAAGTTGGAGATCAAGTTTTGTTGTACAATAGCCGATTGAGATTATTCCCAAGAAAGTTTAAGTCACGCTGGACAGTACCATATACAGTAACAGGAGTGACCCTCTATGGTGCCATTGAAGTACAACATACAGATGGGGGAGACAAATTCAAAGTAAACGGTCATCGTTTGAAGCCTTATATCAGCAGATTCTTCGACAAACAGGCTTCAACAATCCTTTTTGCCTAATTTTAAAATAAGTCGAGCTGGCGACGTTAAACTCAGAACAATTTTCTTCCCCTCTCTTTAATCTTTAAATTATTAGTAGTAACATATCAAAAAAATGAATTTTAAAATGAAGATACCTGACCGTGGGTATTCTTTTAGAAATAATATCTCTTCAGGTGAACGGCATTCCAATGTGAAGGTAATATCTTGCCATCCATTGTCTCCAGCTCGTATGCTCTTTTTCCCGCAATACCATGAATCCTATAAGGTCCTTCCTAAGTTGGACTCAATTTTCCCATATTAGCCGCCTTCGTAGATTGAAAAACCTTCTTGAGTATGAAGTCCCCAATCTTGAAGTATCTTAGCCGTGCATTTCTATTGTAATATCGTTCAATGACTTGTTTTTGTGCTGCCATTCTTATTAATGCAGTTTCTCTTCTTCCTTCAAGTAAGTCAAGGTTTATGCGCATCTCCTCTTCATTAGATTCTTCTGACGCTTGCGTATACCTTGTTCTTGGTTCCCCTATCTCAACCGGAATTAAAGCTTCAGCTCCGTACACCAATGAGAATGGTGTTTCACCGGTACTTGTTTTAGTTGTCGTGCGATATGCCCATAAAACACCAGGTAGCACTTCTGGCCAATTACCTTTGGATTCCTCTAAACGCTTCTTTAAATTGTTGATAATGACTTTGTTTGTTGACTCAACTTGGCCATTACCCACCGGATGATAAGGTGTAGATGTTATTCTTTTGATCTGCCAACTTTCGAAAAATTCTGTGATTTGAGCGCCTATAAATTGTGGGCCATTATCACGCACGATTTCCTTTAGTACACCAAATCGACATATGATATTTCGCCAGATGAAATCTCTGACTTCTTTTTCCCGTACCTGTTTAAATGCTCCTGCTTCTACCCATTTAGTGAAATAGTCAGTGAGTACAAGTAGGAATTTTACCTGCCCTTTTGCTTGCGGTAGTGGACCCACGATATCCATTCCCCATTTCATAAAAGGCCACGGTG
>NW_017674296.1:83373-91251 GCF_001879085.1 Nicotiana attenuata | reverse complement strand
ATATATATATATATATATATATATATATATATATATATATATATATATATATATATATATATATATATATATATATAGTATTTCATTACCTTGTTTGCTATCTAATCCATGAAATTTCCTTTCCGTCTTGCATCTAATATTATTGATCGCGCTTAAAAATATGGAAGGAGATCTTTGCGTGTGATTCTTGGAGAGAAATAATTCTTATTTATTTGGGTTTTAAATTTTTATATGTGCTTGGCTAATTTTGATAAGTGCATGATTAATGGCTAGTTGATAAGTTAAGATTTATTTAGGACATTTCCTCAAGAATTTCATTAAATTTGTAAAATTTTGAAATCTATACAACAAATGAAATCCAAGTCAGAGAAAAAAAAATAGAACAAAAAAATTGTTGTTTTGATGGAGAAATTCCAGGATTCAAGTTAAATATTCTAGGGTGATAATGAAGAGTAAGCTGGATGGTTTTTCACAAATTATATACTAATGGAGTTATACCAATTTAAGTTGACAAAAAGGTGAAGCTTATTTAACCACATTTCTTCAAAAGTCAAACCTGATCCAAACTTTTGCATTAGATTCCAAAGAATTTTCATAACATTCCTCTGTATCTAATTCAAGAAAATACATCAACTTGATTTAGAGGCCTCAAAGTTAGAGCTATAGAGAAAGCCCCAGTTTTCTAGAGAAAGGCCCACATTTTCTTGATTGTTTTAAAGGGGCAAGTGGGACTCTTCCCATATCTTTTTTTGTTCTTTTTTGAAGTATTTTTCAACATAGACATCACACTATCTTATCTTCATACATTTCATCATCTAAAGAGCTACTAACATATGCCCCATAATTCTATGATTACCCTCATACCAAAAAGAAAAAAAGGTTACAATATCACACCTTTTACCTAGAACTTTGAAAGTGAAAGAGGGAAATAGTCTTATAATAACACTAAAAAACTATTATTAAACTAAGAAAACTTTTCATGCTGATTGTCATCAACTTTATTAGAAAGATGATTAGGCAGGACTACTTCTATCAAACTATTTAAACTCCAAATTCCTTTTTGCTTTGCCAACTTAGGACACTTGCTAATTTTCCTCATATCTCTCTTATCAAATATATGAGTTTCATGCTAAAAACAACTCCACAAAATCTCTCATATATCATGCATTTTTCAATTTAAGTTCCAAGATTGTTTTCCATTCTCAAATACTGACATGGGAAACTTTCATCTTTCTCATCTTCTGCTTTTCTTGACAACACTTGGTGTTGTTTTAGCTGTTTCTTCACCAGATGGTCCATCTGATTCTTATTGGCTTTTGAGAATAAAGTCGAAATTTGTTGATCCATTCGGAGTTCTTGAAAACTGGTCTGAAGGAACAAGTATATGTACCTGGAATGGAGTGGCATGTTCAAATGATCAATTTCATATTGTGAACCTGAATCTTTCTTCTTCAGGACTAGAAGGTTCAATATCTCCAGAATTCGCGCATCTCACTTCTCTACGAGTGATTGATTTATCAGACAATTTTCTTAATGGAACAATCCCTCCTGCATTAGGAGAGCTTCATAACTTGGAGGAATTGCTTCTTTTTTCCAATTTTCTCACAGGTGAGATTCCTGTAGAGATTGGTCATTTGGGAAAGCTGCAAGTTCTTAGAATTGGAGCCAATATGTTGACAGGCCAATTGATACCAGAAATTGGTGACCTGTCCGAGTTGAGAGTCTTGGCTCTTGCTTATTGCCAGTTCAGTGGAAAGATACCAAATGAGATTGGTAATCTAAAACATCTGAAAAATCTTGACTTGCAGCAAAACAGTCTTACTGGCCCCATTCCAGAATCAATTGGCGGCTGTAAAAATCTTCAAAATTTTGCAGCATCAAACAACAGGATAAGGGGACAGATTCCTGCCTCAATCGGTCAGCTTGAATCGCTCGAAATCCTGAACCTGGCCAACAACAGCATTTCTGGTTCAGTTCCTGTTGAGCTGAGACATCTTTCCAATTTGAAGTACTTAAACTTGTTTGGCAATGATTTGGAGGGTGAAATCCCTTTCGAGCTTAACCAGTTGGTTCAGCTTGAGACATTAGATTTATCAAACAACAATCTTTCAGGAATCATATCTCTTCTCAACACTCAGCTGAAAAATCTTCAGACTGTAGCTCTCTCTGGAAACTTTTTAACAGGAAGCATCCCGAGTAACTTCTGTCTCCACGGTTCAAGCTTAAGCCTACTTATTCTGGCGGAGAATAAGCTATCCGGAAACTTCCCCTTGGAGCTACTAAATTGCACGTCCCTACGACAACTCGATCTTTCCAGTAACAACTTTGGAGGAATGCTGCCACGAGGCATCGACAGGCTACAAAGTCTCACTGATCTCCTGCTCAACAATAACAGCTTTACTGGAACTATACCGCCTGAAATAGGAAACTTGACTAACCTGGAAGATTTGTACCTGTTTCACAACATGCTTTCTGGTGGAATTCCAGTTGAAATAGGAAAGCTTCAGAGGCTAAGTGAATTATACCTCTATGAAAACCAGTTGTCAGGAAGTATACCAGTAGAGTTAACAAACTGCTCCAGCTTAACGAGCGTTGATTTCTTTGGTAATCAGTTTTCAGGCTCTATTCCTGTTAACATTGGTAGGCTTAAGAATCTTGTTGTTCTTCAGCTAAGGCAGAATGAGTTGTCCGGTCCAATCCCACCAAGCTTAGGCTACTGCAGTAAGCTTCAGAAACTGGCTTTAGCTGATAACAAACTTTCAGGATCAATTCCACCAACTTTCAGATTTCTCTCAGAACTGGACCTGATTACTCTTTACAACAATTCTTTTGAAGGTCCATTACCTGAATCTCTTTCCCTTTTAAAAAATCTCAGCATTATTAACTTTTCTCATAACAAGTTTAGTGGAAGCATTTCTCCCTTAGCTGGTTCACATTCTTTGACTGTTCTTGACTTAACAAACAACAGCTTCTCTGGTCCTATCCCATCTGAGCTAGCCTTGTCGAAAAACCTTACCCGTCTTCGCCTTGCTAATAATTTTTTCACTGGTGAACTCCCTTCTGAACTTGGACAACTTGAGGATCTCAGGTTCCTTGATTTGTCGTTCAACAATCTGACCGGAGATCTAGTACCTGCCTTTTCTGGCCTAAAAAACCTTGGTCATTTTCTCCTTAGCTCTAATCAATTTTCGGGGAGAATCCCCACTTGGTTAGGAGGCATAGATGGTCTTGGTGAACTTGACCTTTCATTTAACAATTTCACTGGAACAGTTCCAGCAGAACTAGGCAACTGTCCGCGATTGCTCAAACTTTCTCTAAGTAGCAATAAATTATCAGGTACCATACCACCAGAATTGGGAAATCTCACAAGTTTAAATGTCCTGGATCTTCAAAGTAACAATCTTTCTGGATCCATTCCTTTAACACTTCAACAATGCAAGAAACTTTATGAGCTAAGGCTTTCTGAGAATAATCTGAGTGGCTCAATCCCTTATGAAATCGGCACCTTATCCGAATTACAAGTGATATTAGACCTGAGCAAAAATCACCTTTCTGGTGAAATTCCTTCATCACTTGGAAATCTTGTGAAGTTAGAAAGACTAAACCTTTCATTCAATCAACTTCAAGGAAAAATCCCACCATCACTTGAAAAGTTATCAAGTTTGCATAGGCTCAATTTATCATATAATCATTTCCAGGGCCAAATTCCTTCCACATTTTCAGGATTTCCACTGAGCTCTTTCACTGGTAATAATAAACTATGTGGCCCACCATCATTATCCTGTTCTGAATTAAAGGGACAAGAGACAAAGCGGCTGTCGAATGCTGGTGTTGTAGGGATTACTGTTGCCATTGTGTTAACTGCCACTGTCATATGCATGGTTTTGCTTTATATCATGTTAAGAATCTGGTGCAACTGGAGAAAGGTTACAATTTCATGTTCAGAGACTGGTGGATTTGAGAAGAAAAAAGAAGAGGGAAATTGGGTTTATGGAGAAGAGATTAAAAGTGGTAGTAAATATTGGAATGTGAACAACATGTCACCAGTTAAATCTCCATGTAAAGAGAAGCAAATATCTACAGGAACATGCATGTTTAACCTTAGCAAGAGTTCATCAGATAGATCAGAAAGACCATTAGTTTGAGAGTTTCTATTTGCTTTAATTTGCTCATTCATATTTTCTTCTTTTTTTCTCTACTTTGTATATTTTTTTGATGTGTTCAGATAATTGGTTTAATTCAGTGGGGTTTACATGTAAAGAGCAATTACTTTGTGATAACTCTACATCAAGGAGAGATTCAATTGTATGCAATGATATGATTATGAGAGATGTATGTCTACCACATTGTGAAGAAAATGAGCAAATCGACCGAACCGTTGCTTTCATTTTCAAAAAGGTACTTTTGGGACATGGTGTAAACAATTACTTGTCCAAAATATTAGGGAAAAATAATTTTTAGATATGGAGATCGACAACATATGATGAAATTGTAGTAGGAGGGAGGTGGGACATTGATATAGTGTTTTCCTAACATAATGAGTAGTATAGATTGATAGTAAAATTAGCATTTGGAAGAAACAATAGTATAAAGTAAGAGTGAAACATATTTGTAGAAGAAAACGGCCTAGCTTCTTAAGATGAACTTCATTTGCCTATTTGATGTAGTATTTTAAAGTATAGGGGGGTGAATTGCTTATTTTTAACAACTTTTATCAATAGTTGACTAGATCAACAATTAGTCGACTTGAGATACGGATAAGATAATAACAATAAATGCAGAATTTAAATGCAGGAAGTAAAGACACCGAGATTTTTATACTGGTTCGGATTCAATGTGAATCCTAGTCCAGTCCCCTTGGGTTGCAAGGGTGTTCTCTTTCAGTGACCGTTGTTTCGTGAGTACAGATTGAATGGCGTAGCTTTACACCAATAACTTAGTCTCGATATCTCTCTTCTCTTTTCTTGATACAATGCCTCACCAGTGTTTATCTCTTTTTCTTCTCTCACTTAGTTACACAGCAGATCTAATGAAACTACAATGCTTGTTTGGAGTATAACTAAAAGAGGGTAGATGGTTCGATCAAAGTATATGTCTCCAAGTCTAAGGTTGCGTATAAATACTTTGTAGGATGCCGTTGAAACTGAAGAGATTTGTCAACCCAAGAGATTTGATCCTTGGAAGAAATTGATTCTTTCCAAGAATAAGGTTAATTCCCCTTACTCTTCCTTGATGTGTGGACTTTGACAGCTTTCCATCTTTAATTCTTGATAGCAGCCGGATTTGCTCCTTAAATCTGGGTCCTTCTAGTAATAGCTTCTGATTGATTATTTTGCCGGATCTTCAGTGTTCCTTTTCCTTTTTAACGGTGATTCCTTTCCTTTGATTTCTTCAATCAATCCTTTTGAATGCTTCAATCAATCTTTGATTGATTTCTTCCTTCAGCTTTGATTGCTTCTCTTTTTGCACTTCGATCTTGGTTGATTTCTTTGAGTCCCTACACCAAAAGCAATTATATTATTTTTCATCATTAAAACTAAAACCTAACAATCTTCCCTTTTTTGATGATGAAAAAAAAATAATATATATAAACACCAGTTAACTTCCCTGTATTTTAATCCCCCTCAATGAGTGCAGTTGAATCCCCCTCTATGGGTGCCATTGGGACTACTTCTTTTAGTCGACTTCTCCTGTAGGATCTATAGTCGACTCCCCCTGCAATGGATGTACCTGCACAAATATATGTATAGCCTTCTCCCCCTTTTTGACATCAACAAAGAGGGGATAAAAACAAGAATACACCAGATACTAAAGCAGAATATATAGCATAAGATGCATGAGAGGCATGCAGAGTTATAGCAAACAAAGCAAAAAATCATCCAACGACTGGTTATCCAGTCCAAAACAGCATAGCAAAAAAAATTGTTTGAAACTTCCACACTAACGATGCAAGAAATAAGCAAGAGTTTTGTAAATCGCCTCCTTCAGTTGTTCAAAGCTGGCATTAGTTGAGACTGTCACTCCATCAAGCCTGTCGTGTACTTCCTTGAATGCCTTGACTGCGTTTTCCCTAACCCTGAGAATTGCAACCCTTATTTTTGAAATATCAGACCCTGTCTCTTTGGAGATTGCATGTATGTCCCCAACAATGGACTGAGTTGCAGTAAGGAGATCTTTGATGGTGTTCAGCTGGTTGTCAATGGCAGTCGGTTTCTCAGCAAGGTCAGGATTATTAAGACTGTGATGGGAAACAGAGACTTTGGTCTTGGGATCGGATTGAACATGCTTGACTTCACCTTCCTGTTTCTTAACCTAGGAGCCCTTCACACACACATACCCCACACTAGCAAACGCCCTAGAATTGTAAGATTTTGAAACAGAGACGAAGGGATATTCAGAGATATAGATATTGTGAGCTTCCAGAATGTGAGTGATGGCCATGCCATAGGGCAGACTGGTGGGATCATCAGCACTTTCAATCATAAAGTTTATGATCCAGGAAGACAGTTTGATCTTGAGTTTGGTCACAAGGTAGAAGACAAGAAAGGTATCTCGTTGAGAGAAGGTGGAGAAAGAGCCAATACGAGGGAACAGAGTAGTTGCAACAATGTGGACTAGAACACGAGTTTCAAGGCTAACATCACTTGGACCTAACTGGTTAAGGAGGGATTCAGATGCACACTCAGTAATATAATGTTTTGCTTGATCAAAGGTGATTTCAAAGTCATCAGGCCAAGAATTTTTGAAAAGCATGGGAAAACCAGAACACTTACACTGAAAAATTGAGTCAAACATGGCACAATCAAGAACTATGCGCTTTCCTAACACTAAGGATTCCAACTTGTCAGACTTACTAGAGCGAAGATTGGCATAAAATATTCTCACCAAGGGTTCATAGACTTTAGGAGGGTGAACAGAGAGGAATTCGAAAGCGCTATTAATGACTATGAGAAGACAAAGTTTAAACATCAGGTATACAAGATATAACAATATCACATAGGTCCTAATATTAATGATCAATGGAAATAATGCCAATTAATTCTCTTAAAAAGCAAAATCTATCTTCAAGTAAAGGCTTAGTGAAAATATCTCCTAATTGATCAGTAGTACCAACAAAAGATAATTCTATATTTTTCTTAAGAACATGATCTCTAATGAAATGATGCTAGATGTCTATATGCTTAGCCCTAGAGTGATGCATAGGATTTTTTGAGAGGCATATGGCACTAGAGTTATCACAGAAAATTGGAATGCGTTTAAAAAATAGTTCATAGTCACCCAATTGATGAGACATCCATAATAATTGTGCACAAGATTGTCCAATGGCGATATACTCAGCCTCAGTTGTGGATAGTGCAACTCATCCTTGCTTTTTACTGTTCCAAGATATCAGTGCTTTTCCAAGTAATTGACATGTTCCGCTGGTGCTTTTTCCGTCTTCCTTATCGCCTGCAAGATCAGCATCTGAAAAACCGCCTAGTTTAAAATTGTTAGAGCGTAGATACTGTCACACCTCCTTTTTCATACTACACCCCCGGAAGGGATATAATAAAGGGAGTTATTTTCAACTTGAAGTGACAATCGAAACGGGATTATTATTAAATATTCAGAGTCGCCACTTGGGAGATTTATGGTGTCCCAAGTCACCGGTTTAGAATCCCGAATCGAGGAAAAGAATGACTCTGTTTAACAGTCCGCGAACCAGAAATCCGAGTAAGGAATTCTGTTAACCCGGGAGAAGGTGTTAGGCATTCCCGAGTTCCGTGGTTCTAGCACGGTCGCTCAACTGTTATATTCGGCTTAATTATCTGATTTAGTACATGTATACCTATGATCTATTTAATTTATACCGTCTTATTTAGTTATTTTAGTAAGATT